>NC_030680.2:150602662-150805162 GCF_000004195.4 Xenopus tropicalis
GAATGTGTGTATACAGTGGTGCGTATATATAGGGATGTATTTATTTTGGTATATATATATATATATAGAGGTGCATATATAGGGATGTGTATATATAGGGGTGTATTTACTGGGGTGTGTATATAGGGTGTATTTAATGGGGTGTATATATTTATAGGGATGTGTTTATAGGGATGTGTATATATAGGGGTGCATTTATTGTGGTGTGTATATAGGGATGTGTATCTATAGGGGTGCATTTATTGTGGTGTGTTTATAGGGATGTGTATCTATAGGGGTGTATTTATTGGGGTGTGTATAAAGGGATGTGTATATATAGGGCTGTATTTATTGGGATGTATATATAGGGTGTATATAAAGGGTATGTATATATAGGGGGTGTATATATAGAGGTGTGTGTATATATATAGGGGTGTATATAGGGATGTATATATATATATATATAGAGGTGTGTGTATATAGGGGTGTGTATATATAGGGGTGTGTATAAAGGGTATGTATATACAGGGGTGTATTTATTGGGGTGTATATATAGGGCGTGTGTATAAAGGGTATGTATATATAGGGGTGTATTTATTGGGGTGTATATATAGGGGGTGTGTATAAATGAGGAGGGGCACAGGCAGGGCAATGTCTTTAATGGCTGCTGATAAAAATACCGTTCCGCCCAAGCGATGGTTACCTTTAACAAGATTTCAAATGTAAACATACTAGTGAAGACATAGTCTGCATAGCCAAGGACCTAGGGGTACAAAAGAGGGGGACATTAATGCAAACGGGACTTTCTGCCTTTACAGGCGACATTACCTTCAGGAAGATTTCAACGGTAAAGATGCCTGTGAAAGCATAGTCAAAGTAACCCAGAATCTGGAAGGTACAACAGACAGCACAAGGGTGAGAGGAGTCCTGTAGCAATAAGAGCACCCCCCCCCCCCCAGGCTTCTTCCCACCGAGCCCCAGGTCCCTAGTATTCTGGATAACAGGTCCCATACCTGTAATTGTAACTTGGCTCTAGAATTATTGTCTCACAGCTAGAACTCTGATCCAGAACAGAATATTTTACTGAAATAAATGACTGGAGCCTCTGTGAACCCCAGTTACAAACTCACACTTTTGGGGTTCATTAGAATGAAGGTGAATGATTTGGATGCATCTTCTCTTTGCCTACTGTATGGAACAAACCCCAACACATTAGAACTGCTTTCAGCTAACCTATTGTTTCTCCTACTCCAATGTAACTGGAGGAGTCCCAAGCCGGACTTGGATTTCTTACTATTGAGTGCAAATTCTGATACCTACTGGGAGCTGCTATCTTGCTCCCTTCCCATTGTTCTGCTGATCGGCTGCTGGGGGTGAGGGGGGGGGGATATCACTCCAAGTTGCAGCGCAGCAGTAAAGTGTGCCTGAGTCTGAGCTTTCAGCCAGCGCTACACATTAGAACTGCTTTCAGCTAATCTATTGTTTCTCCTACTCCAATGTAACTGGAGGAGTCCCAAGCCGGACTTGGATTTCTTACTATTGAGTGCTATTCTGATACCTACTGGGAGCTGCTATCTTGCTCCCTTCCCATTGTTCTGCTGATTGGCTGCTGGGGGTGAGGGGGGGATATCACTCCAACTTGCAGCGCAGCAGTAAAGTGTGCCTGAGTCTGAGCTTTCAGAAGGAGCCGGCGCTACACATTAGAACTGCTTTCAGCTAACCTATTGTTTCTCCTACTCCCATGTAACTGGAGGAGTCCCAAGCCGGACTTGGATTTCTTACTATTGAGTGCTATTCTGATACCTACTGGGAGCTGCTATCTTGCCCCCTTCCCATTGTTCCAATACAGAAATAGGAAATGACCATGAAATAGGCTGAATAGTTAGAAGCAAAAGGGCCCCCTGACACCTGGGCCCACCGGGAGTTTTCCTGGTACCCTGATGGGCCAGTCCGACACTGTTGGTGGGTAAGTGGTCAGCTTGTACAGAGCTGTATGGCCAGAAATGGAGAGAGCTCATGGTATTAGACACTTTATTTTAACATTTTAATACAGTATAATAACCACAGCAATCAGCAATCAGTTCCTTACTGTAAGGGCAGTCAGGTTATGGGGTTCCCTACCCAGAGAGGGGGAATGAGTGATACATTGGGGGTGGGGAGGAAAGGGAATCTCACCATCAGCATAGGAAGGGGTTCCTTACTGTAAGGGCAGTCAGGTTATGGGGTTCCCTACCAAGAGAGGGGGAATGAGTGATACATTGGGGGTGGGGAGGAAAGGGGATCTCACCATCAGCATAGGAAGGGGTTCCTTACTGTAAGGGCAGTCAGGTTATGGGGTTCCCTACCAAGAGAGGGGGAATGAGTGATACATTGGGGGTGGGGAGGAAAGGGGATCTCACCATCAGCATAGGAAGGGGTTCCTTACTGTAAGGGCAGTCAGGTTATGGGGTTCCCTACCCAGAGAGGGGGAATGAGTGATACATTGGGGGTGGGGAGGAAAGGGAATCTCACCATCAGCATAGGAAGGGGTTCCTTACTGTAAGGGCAGTCAGGTTATGGGATTCCCTACCAAGAGAGGGGGAATGAGTGATACATTGGGGGTGGGGAGGAAAGGGAATCTCACCATCAGCATAGGAAGGGGTTCCTTACTGTAAGGGCAGTCAGGTTATGGGGTTCCCTACCCAGAGAGGGGGAATGAGTGATACATTGGGGGTGGGGAGGAAAGGGAATCTCACCATCAGCATAGGAAGGGGTTCCTTACTGTAAGGGCAGTCAGGTTATGGGGTTCCCTACCAAGAGAGGGGGAATAAGTGATTCATTGGGGGTGGGGAGGAAAGGGGATCTCACCATCAGCATAGGAAGGGGTTCCTTACTATAAGGGCAGTCAGGTTATGGGATTCCCTACCAAGAGAGGGGGAATGAGTGATACATTGGGGGTGGGGAGGAAAGGAGATCTCACCATCAGCATAGGAAGGGGTTCCTTACTGTAAGGGCAGTCAGGTTATGGGATTTCCTACCAAGAGAGGGGGAATGAGTGATTCATTGGGGGTGGGGAGGAAAGGAGATCTCACCATCAGCATAGGAAGGGGTTCCTTACTGTAAGGGCAGTCAGGTTATGGGATTCCCTACCAAGAGAGGGGGAATGAGTGATACATTGGGGGTGGGGAGGAAAGGAGATCTCACTATCAGCATAGGAAGGGGTTCCTTACTGTAAGGGCAGTCAGGCTATGGGATTCCCTACCAAGAGAGGGGGAATGAGTGATACATTGGGGGTGGGGAGGAAAGGAGATCTCACTATCAGCATAGGAAGGGGTTCCTTACTGTAAGGGCAGTCAGGCTATGGGGTTCTATAGTGGGTTTAAGCTCAAGTTAGGTACCTTTTTCTGGTTTTCTTCTTCTTGCCTTACAGAAATGGATATATATATATATATAAGTAGAGTTATAATGATTTATGACTTGTTATTAATTGATCCACTGAGACATCTCATTGCCCTTATGGGATCAAGATGATTTCTCCCTGTGAGGCTGAGCCGGCGGGGGCCTATGGGGAGCTGTTTTACTTGATTCAATTAGTAGAGTGTTTGGAAAGCCTCTCTCAGGCTGCATTACTATGGGTTACTATGGGGTTAGTAAAGCGCAGGGGGGGTGGGGGGGTCATTAAATTGCCGGTAAGTAGCAAGACCTTCCCAACAGGGGGCAGAGATACGGTTGTTGCCGCGGGGCCCAGTCAGAGCTGATACATTGGGCCGAGGGCCCCCGGCGACACTTTCCAAGGGCAGAGCAGACAGTATAAATGTTATTAGGCGACTGCCGGCGAGTAAATAGGAACCCGTCCCCTACTCAGAGGTGACTGATGGGGGGGCCAGGGCCGCCATCAGGGGGGCACATATCAAGAGGACGCAGACGGAAGAAGACGCTGGTGGGGGAGCTGGAGGATGCTGCAGGAAGCCGCAGGGGAGCCGGAGGAAGAAGCTTGGATGGGGGAAGCTGAGGGGTTCTGGAGGAAGTCACTGGGGGGGGGGGAGCTGGAGGAAGTCGCTGGGGGGGAGCTGAGGGGAGCCAGAGGAAGTCGCTGGGGAGGGGGAACTGGAGGATAACGCAGGAAGCTGCAGGGGAGCCAGAGGAAGTAGCATGGATGGGGGAAGCTGAGGGGAGCCGGAGGAAGTCATTGGGGGGGAGCTGGAGGATAACGCAGGAAGCTGCATGGGGGAAGCCGCAGGGGAGCCGGAGGAAGTAGCTTGGATGGGGGAAGCCGCAGGGGAGCCGGAAGAAGTAGCTTGGATGGGGGAAGCTGAGGGGAGCCGGAGGAAGTCCCTGGGGGGGGTTAGCTGGAGAAAGTCGCTGGGGGGGGAGCTGGAGGAAGTCACTGGGGGTGGAGCTGGAGGATACTGGGGGGAGCCACAGGAGGATGCTGGTGGGGCGCTGCGCAGATGCAATGGGGAGCCGGGGCACATATCATGAGGGAGAAGCTGCAGGAAGTCACTGGGGGGGGGAGCTGGAGGATGCTGGGAAGGACTCTGTGGGGGAGCTGGAGGATTCTGGTGGGAGCTGGGGGGGGAGCTGGAGGATGTTGGGAAGAACTCTGGGGGGGAGCTGGAGGATGCTGTGGGCGAGGAGCTGGAGGACCGGGGAGGGGGGTAACTGGAGGATGCTGGGGGGCCCTGGTCACCAATGTTTCAGGGGGGACCCTGGTTACCAATGTTTTAGGGGGCCCTGGCTACCAATGTCTGTGTGTCCTTTGTACTGATGGGAGGGGTCATTGGGGGGCAGGGCGTGGGAGTAGGGGGGCCCAGAAAATGTTGTTGTGAGGGGCCCCGTGATTTCTGATGGGGGCCCTGGGGGGGCACTTACTATGTTCCTGAAGGAGTGGCTGCGGATGGGATCCTCGGCTGCCAGGGACACGCTGCTCAGCATGATGAACACTAAGATCAGGTTGGTGAAGATGTGATGGTTGATGAGCTTGTGGCACCCAACCCGGATCCTGCAAAGCAAAGAAGAAATGCTGCAAAGCTACGGGGTATCACCCCCCCCCCCCCCCCCGGGGTAACTGTCGGGCTCCGAGCTGCTTACGGGTTGGTGTTGCTGAAGATGAAGAAGGCGCTCCCTTCCGGGATTGGGGTGATCTTCTCTTGTTTCAGCTCAGACATTCGCCGAGGGCGGGGGCCAGAGGGGAGCTCCGGCTCCTCATCTTCATCATCTGCCCAACAGATTACAGGGTTTTACCCAAAGGCATCAGACTGGGGCAATTTAGGGCAAGCCCTTGAACTGCCCCAGCAGTAACCAATCAGAACTGAGCCCATTCCCAAACCTGGAACTTACCCGGCATGTGACACTCATTCTCCTCTTCGTTTTCCTCATCAACCGAAACCTGAGGTATAAAAAGGGAGTGAGGGACCAATCAGTAATGTCTCCTATCCCATGGGTGGGAGGTGCCATAGTGTTTCCCTTAGACAGTACAGTATGGGGGTACAGCTTATTGTGTGCCCAGAACATTCCCTCTCTGTATATTTGTGTTTATACATATGGGTAGGGGGTGCCATAGTGTTTCCCTTAGACAGTACAGTATGGGGGTACAGCTTATTGTGTGCCCAGAACATTCCTTCTCTGTATATTTGTATTTATACATATGGGTAGGGGGTGCCATAGTGTTTCCCTTAGACAGTACAGTATGGGGGTACAGCTTATTGTGTGCCCAGAACATTCCTTCTCTGTATATTTGTATTTATACATATGGGTAGGGGGTGCCATAGTGTTTCCCTTAGACAGTACAGTATGGGGGTACAGCTTATTGTGTGCCCAGAACATTCCTTCTCTGTATATTTGTATTTATACATATGGGTAGGGGGTGCCATAGTGTTTCCCTTAGACAGTACAGTATGGGGGTACAGCTTATTGTGTGCCCAGAACATTCCTTCTCTGTATATTTGTATTTATACATATGGGTAGGGGGTGCCATAGTGTTTCCCTTAGACAATACAGTATGGGGGTACAGCTTATTGTGTGCCCAGAACATTCCCTCTCTGTATATTTGTATTTATACATATGGGTAGGGGGTGCCATAGTGTTTCCCTTAGACAGTACAGTATGGGGGTACAGCTTATTGTGTGCCCAGAACATTCCTTCTCTGTATATTTGTATTTATACATATGGGTAGGGGGTGCCATAGTGTTTCCCTTAGACAGTACAGTATGGGGGTACAGCTTATTGTGTGCCCAGAACATTCCTTCTCTGTATATTTGTATTTATACATATGGGTAGGAGGGGCCATACAGACAGTACAGTAAGGGGGTGGAGCTTATTGCTGTATACAAGTGATACATTACCTTGGAATCTGCAGGTTTTTTCCGATCATTATCTGATTTCTCATCTTTGTTTCCCAGACTTTCTTTCCTGGAAATGAATATATAAATAACATTATGGGATGTTGCTGGGCAGAACCGATACATGACATGGGCCGGTACCAAAGTGCTTGATTGGGCAGAGGAACAAACAGGAGAATAATGGGTCAGAAGGATCCAGTTCTATTCCTGGTAACAAACAGCATTTTGCAGGGTTAACTTGCCCTTGGCTCTCACCTTGCACTTTTCTTTTTCTCCTTCTCCTCGGCCGCCTCTTTCTGCGCGGTGTTCAGACTTTCTGCATCTGCCAAATTATCCACCGCGATGGCCAAGAAGACATTCAGCAGGATATCTGCGCTGATTAAGGAAAGTAACACAGCCAGTAATGTGCCCTTAGTGGCTACTAATCTCCCTGCGTGGCACAGGCCTTGCACCAACACGACTTCTAATCTCCCTGCGTGGCACAGGCCTTGCACCGACACGGCTACTAATCTCCCTGCGTGGCACAGGCCTTGCACCGACACGGCTACTAATCTCCCTGCGTGGCAAAGGCCTTGCACCAACACGGCTACTAATCTCCCTGCGTGGCACAGGCCTTGCACCAACACGGCTACTAATCTCCCTGCGTGGCACAGGCCTTGCACCAACACGACTTCTAATCTCCCTGCGTGGCACAGGCCTTGCACTGACACAGCTACTAATCTCCCTGCGTGGCACAGGCCTTGCACCGACACGGCTACTAATCTCCCTGAGTGGCACAGGCCTTGCACCAACACGGCTACTAATCTCCCTGCGTGGCACAGGCCTTGCACTGACACAGCTACTAATCTCCCTGCGTGGCACAGGCCTTGCACCAACACGGCTACTAATCTCCCTGCGTGGCACAGGCCTTGCACTGACACAGCTACTAATCTCCCTGCGTGGCACAGGCCTTGCACCAACACGGCTACTAATCTCCCTGCGTGGCACAGGCCTTGCACCAACACAGCTACTAATCTCCCTGCGTGGCACAGGCCTTGCACTGACACAGCTACTAATCTCCCTGCGTGGCACAGGCCTTGCACCGACACGGCTACTAATCTCCCTGCGTGGCACAGGCCTTGCACCAACACGGCTACTAATCTCCCTGCGTGGCACAGGCCTTGCACTGACACAGCTACTAATCTCCCTGCGTGGCACAGGCCTTGCACCGACACGGCTACTAATCTCCCTGCGTGGCACAGGCCTTGCACCGACACGGCTACTAATCTCCCTGCGTGGCACAGGCCTTGCACCGACACGGCTACTAATCTCCCTGCGTGGCACAGGCCTTGCACCAACACGGCTACTAATCTCCCTGCGTGGCACAGGCCTTGCACCGACACGGCTACTAATCTCCCTGCGTGGCACAGGCCTTGCACCAACACGGCTACTAATCTCCCTGCATGGCACAGGCCTTGCACCGACACAGCTACTAATCTCCCTGCGTGGCACAGGCCTTGCACCAACACGGCTACTAATCTCCCTGCGTGGCACAGGCCTTGCACCAACACGACTACTAATCTCCCTGCGTGGCACAGGCCTTGCACCGACACGGCTACTAATCTCCCTGCGTGGCACAGGCCTTGCACCAACACGACTACTAATCTCCCTGCGTGGCACAGGCCTTGCACCGACACGGCTACTAATCTCCCTGCGTGGCACAGGCCTTGCACCAACACGGCTACTAATCTCCCTGCGTGGCACAGGCCTTGCACCGACACAGCTACTAATCTCTCTGCGTTGCACAGGCCTTGCACCGACACGGCTACTAATCTCTCTGCGTGGCACAGGCCTTGCATTGACACGGCTACTAATCTCCCTGCGGGGCACAGGCCTTGCATCGACATGGCTACTAATCTCTCTGCGTGGCACAGGCCTTGCACCAACATGGCTACCAATCTCCCTGCGTGGCACAGGCCTTGCACCAACATGGCTACTAATCTCCCTGCGTGGCACAGGCCTTGCACCAACACGGCTACTAATCTCCCTGCGTGGCACAGGCCTTGCACCAACACGGCTACTAATCTCCCTGCGTGGCACAGGCATTATTACAGGGTGGGAAGAGGACACACAGTAGAGGAGGCCACGGGAAGGATACAGTTACCGCAGATAAAGAGGATGATGAAATAGACACAGACGATCATCCCCGATGACGAGGGCCCCCCGTACGCCATGATGCCGTCGTACATAACCGCATTCCAGTCCTCGCCTGTTAGGATCTAGAGCAAAGGGGTGAGAGCAAGAACCTGTATACTGTTGTACTGTATCCTCTCCAGCCTGGTATGTGCCACGAATACTCAGCACACCCCCTGCCCCACATGCCCTGCAGCCACTAGGTTAGTAAGTAGGCACGAGCATGGGGTGTGTGAGGCATTATGGGTGCCAGTAAATCAGCCCCATTGTCTTGGATTCATACCGACTGTTATCATCTCTAACTCTGTCCTATGGGTCCCATTTGCCACTAAAATAACATCACGGTGGGATAAAAGGATAAAAAGCACCAAAATAACTTTGTTTTTTTACAGCAAATGACTCCCAAATTGCCCCAAATTGCCGTTGCTCGGAAGGCACGGAGCGAAAATAGCCGGAACAATTGTGCGCTTCCAGAAACAGCCGGCAGCGCATTACTCACATCACAAACAATGGTCCAATTGCGTTCCTTTATCTGCTGTAAAACCGCCAATCTCCCCAAATATAACAGTACCCAGAAATGGAAAATAAACCCCAAATGGAGGGGGGGCTCCCTGCAAATATCTTTTACCTCCCATTATTTCTATGGAGCATTCTGAGTGGGCAAATGACCAATTATTTCCCCCCAGGGTCGGACTGGGCCGCCGGGACACCGGGAAAAATCCCGGTGGGCCCCGGCTCTAGTGGGCTACGGTGGGCCAGACCACCTGCCCGACCACTCCTCCCCTGACGCGTTAAATTTACGCGCTCGGGGAGGACGTCGGGTGGGGGGCCCGACGTCCTCCCCGAGCGCGTAAATTTAACAGGGCCATTCACCCCCCAGTCCAGCCCTGTTTCCCCCCGCTGTAACCAATCATATGCTTGCTTTCATTGTTCTACCTGCAGCTGCCCGAATATGCTAATCAGTGATTGGTCGTTATGGGTTCCAGGGTGCAAATCTGTGTTGATAAATGAACCCCCCCACTCTGGTCCGACAGAGCCTTACCTGGAACACCGTAAGAAGAGCCTGGGGGAAATTATCGAAGGTGCTTCTCTTGGTCTGCGTTTCATCGAAATTAAACTTGCCCCCAAAGAGCTGCATTCCGAGCAGCGAGAAGATGATGATGAAGAGGAAGAGCAGGAGCAACAGGGAAGCGATGGATTTCATGGAGTTCAACAGCGACGCCACGAGGTTACTGAGGGAAGCCCAGTGCCTGCGGAGGGACCCGGCCGAGACGTTAGGGACTCAGGAGTCGCATTTACGCTGCACAAAGTTGAGTGCCCGCTCCTTACCTTGTCACTTTAAAGATCCTAAGGAGGCGAACGCAGCGGAACACTGAGATCCCCAGCGGCGACATGATCTCCAGCTCCACCAGGATGGTCTCGGTGATCCCCCCGCACACCACGAAGCAGTCGAAGCGGTTGAACAGGGAGACAAAGTAGGCCTGGAGGCCCAGGCTGTACATCTTCACCAACATCTCGCAGGTGAAACACGCCAGCAGCACCTTGTTGGCTATGTCTGGGCAAGAGCGGAGAGATGGGCGGTGAGGCACCTCCGGCACAGAACTACCTCCCTCTGTAAGGTTCTACCAGCTTGGCCCAAAGGTACCACTATCCCAGCTGACTGCATGGGAGCCAAACCCCCTAAATGCCATTAAAAAACCTATTGTGGTCCCTCCTTATTCCTATGGCACCATTTCCCAGCTAGGACCTCATTAAGCCTAAAGGTGCCCATACAGGGGCAGGATTAAGCTGCTGATCCGAGTCCTTCAAACTGATTCGGCTGCTAATCTGCCCGTGTATGGGGCCCCCCAATGGGCTTCCCTGATTGATATCTGTCTTTGATTTGATTTTCCCATTGGATGAGGGCTAGGACCTCATTAAGCCTAAAGGTGCCCATACAGGGGCAGGATTAAGTTGCTGATCCGAGTCCTAATCTGCCCGTGTATGGGGCCCCCCCAATGGGCTTCCCCGATTGGTATCTGGCTTTTGATTTGATTTTCCCATTGGATGAGGGCTAGGACCTCATTAAGCCTTAAGGTGCCCATACAGGGGCAGGATTCAGCTGCTGATCCGAGTCCTTCAGGCTGATTCGGCTGCTTATCTGCCCCTGTATGGGGCCGCCCAATGGGCTTCCCCGATTGATATCTGGCTTTGATTTGATTTTCCCATTGGATGAGGGACCACATTGGCTCAATGATGCAGTCCTTGCTCCTATGCCCATCGTTATAATTCAATCATTTTGGCCTAGGGCCAGGCAATCGCTTTAGCCCAATATCGGGTAGGGATGCACAGAATCCAGTATTTGGTTCAGGATTTGGCCAAGATTCGTCCCGTCTTTGGGCAAGACTCGGATTTGGCTTTATCCACGCTCCTGGCCGAACCAAATCCAAATCCATAAAATCACATGACTTTTTGTCACGTAGGTTTTGGATTTGGTTCCGGATTCCGTTGAATCTCTCACAAAGGATTTGGGGTTTGGCCAAATCCAAAAAAAAGTGTATTTGGTGCCTCCCTGATATCGGGAGAAGTGGATCTTAGCACGTAGGGCCTTTTAGGGGCACATTTACTAAAGCTCCATAATTTCTCTCTTTTTTTTTTTTTTAATTTAAAATTCAACTGAACTCGTTTTCCCGAATGTCTGATATTTACTAAAAAAAAAAAGTCACTCCGAGAAAAGTCATAAACTCTACTTGTTCATATTGTCGCTGCGAAAATCTCGACTTTATCTGACTTTATTTGATATTCTGAGACAATTTGCAATTGGTTTTCATTTTTTATTTTTCGTGGTTTCTCAGTTATTTCGTTTTTGGCTTTTAGCAGTTTGGAATTTCAGCAGCTATCAGGTTGCTAGGGTCTTGTTTACCCAGACGCTTACTAAAAAGGGCATATAAGAGGGCACTTGAATCTGACCGTCATACTCTCCTTTTTGGTAAGAAAGACGGCAATATTGAACAACAAAAGTCGAATATCAGATGTGTAGGCACATTTAATAATCAGTGGCCTAGCATTAAACTCATATTGCAGAGATATTGGAGTGTCTTAAAAGGTGACCGGGATCTGGGACAGATTTTGCCCGATTCACCAACCCTAGTAGCGAGGAGATCCACGAGTTTGGGAGATATACTTGTACATAGTCACTATAGTGAACGAAATTCATCACTCAGACATTTTCTTACTCCCACACTGGGCTCCCACAAGTGTCACAGATGTGAAGCGTGCCAGTACATGGTACCTATGAAATGCTTCCAGAAACCTGGTACTTCAAAGAAATTTGAGATCAGACAATTTATTAATTGTCGATCTACAGGAGTGATCTATGTGGGCATGTGCCGGTGCCCTATGTTATATGTAGGTAAGACCTTCCGCGAACTGCGTAAAAGGATCCTCGAACATATCGGGACTATCCTCAACAATAAGGAAACCCCACTTGCTAGACATACTGTATGAGGGATTTCCATGGTTCTGATGTGACCACTATCTCTTTTTTTGGCATTGAAAAAGTCAAATTGGGACCACGAAAGGGAGATATTGATAATTTGCTGTTGAAAAAAGAGTGTGAATGGATTTATCGGCTCAAGTCTAGAGCTCCCCTTGGCCTCAATGAGGGATTTACGTTTACCCCCTTCATACAGAAGAGATAGGGTAGGCTCTGTCCTTCCTTTTTCCTTTCCCCTGGAATGCTCCAGGCTTCTAGTCAATTTTATTTGGACGTGTTTTAATTATTCATATAATTAAGCAAGAAATATTGGCAGTGAAACACACTGTCGATTTTATTATTCGCCACTAGATGGCATAGCATAGTGATGTTATTAATTGAACTTAGGGTATATATAGCAAGTAGCCGAAATGTAGGACCAATGATAGCCCCTGAGGAAGTCACGTGGGGCGTGACGAAACGCGTTGGGCAGGGTACGGGTGGCTAGTGGAGTGGTGGGGGACACGGAGAGAGCTTTGCCTGGTGGACGGTGCCGATCCGTTCTGAAGGTGTGCGGCACTATCGAGCCGCTTCTAGGTCTGGGGGAGGACTGTTCTTTTAACAGACTGGGGGTGCGAGGTACCGAGTGGATGTCCCGTAATTAAAGGGAACGCTCAACCACTGCACACACGGTATCAGAGAGTGGGTGGGCGCAGGCCACGGCCCTGGACTGTGGGTCTATTGTTCGGTGGGACTGTATGTTGCGTGAATTAGAGGCAGCAAACGTGAGGTTGCAGGTGCTCTGAGTAAGGACCGGTAGCGGCCGCTCTTATAATAGCACCAACAGATGAGATACGTCCGGTCCCTGAACGCAGGCACCTGCGAGATGATTAGCTCTTTATACGCTGCCATATTCTTTGAAGTACATGCTGCATCACCCAATATATAAATCCGTATGGAGCCCTGAGAGCAATTACTCGCATTGCCTTTATCTGGGTAATAAGGGAATAGGCAATCACACTTAATACAGTGTACATTGCTCTGGTTTGGTCCTTTTCCCCCGACCTAGTCTCTCTCCCTCCCCCATTTTCTCCATATCTCCACCTGATTATTCTTTTTGGTATTAACTATTGGTAATGAATTTTTCCACTATGATCCTTGCTGGACAAGTGGTTTTTTAACTAATTAATGAATTCGTGAGTGTTATCTATTGCTTCTATAGAAACTTTTTTAAGTATATGAAATAAAAGGTAATTTTTAATAATAGGCATAAGCACAAAAATCTCTTTCTCTGTGTGTAATTTGAGTAATCCAGGTGGTAAACACCATGTGCATGCCAAGTTTGAACCTAAGTGGTTGATTAAGCACACTATTTCTTTTATTTTCTTTTGTGTTTTGTTTACCTTAGCAACTATACAGAGGTTTACATGAGGGACTGGGGTACAAACAGGAGAGGGACTGAATAGAAAGATAAGGAATAAAAAGTAACAATAACAATAAAACTGGAGCCTCACAGAGCAATAGGGTTTGGTTGCCGGGGTCAGTGACCCCCATTTGAAAGTTGCAGAGATGTAGAAGAGAAAGCTGAATAATTAGAAATACATAAAATATTAATAATAAAGACCAATTGCAAAGTTTCTAGGAATAGGACATTCTATAACATACTAACAGTTAACTTAAAGCTGCTTATTAATTACCAGGTTAGCAGCATAGGGATAACCTGACAGAGCCGAGGTCCTTATCCGGGGAGCCGTTACTAGGTCCATATTGCCCTTAGAAACCCTATTAGGGTTAGGGTTATTGTAAAAACCTTATATGGGTACAAGCGCTACCTTGGATCTGCGTCAGCCACTCGGGTTGGTTATAATGCTCAGACGAGATGGTCAGCGTGTTCAGAAAGACCAGGATTATAACGAGCCAATAAAATGTCACCGATTTCACGGCGGCTCTGCATCTCCTGCGGTTGAAGCGGTTCCATCGACGCCAGCGCCGACTGGGGGGGGGCACAAGCAAACATTTAGGTTAATTTGCACCATTAGCTAGGGACCATACCCATAGTTACCATTTAATTCATTAGGGTGTTAGTGCTCAGTGTTACTGGTGAGTTGCCCTGAGCACTAACACCTATATAAACTGTTAATCCCCAATACAGAGAGTTGTTTTTCATGCTGGGAGGAATCATTCCAGCACATTATTGGGAAAAAGCCCCTTCCAAGCCCCTGGGGCAGCTCCAGCCATTCAGCCTCTGGGGCAATTTCATCATTTCTACCCTCCATGTTACTTCCCTCTCTCCTTCTACTGGTACAGCCCAGTGATTCTACCCCCCCCCCCCCCCCCCCCCCCCCGTTATGGGAGATTCCGGGCGACACCCACCTGCACTTGGACTTGGAAACCGAATGACTGAAATATAAAGGGGAAATAAAAGAGAAAATGTCATTAATGATGATTCAGATACAGCGACACCCGGCCCTGAGCTCTAACCCCCAAACTGCTCATCAGCAAGAAGATGTTGCCAAGTATTGTATTCCTCTGTATGATGTCACAGGAAATGCACTGCTCTGTATGATGTCACAGGAAATGCACTGCTCTGTATGATGTCACAGGAAATGCACTGCTCTGTATGATGTCACCGGAAATGCATTCCTCTTTATGATGTCACAGGAAATGCACTACTCTGTATGATGTCACAGGAAATGCACTGCTCTGTATGATGTCACAGGAAATGCACTGCTCTGTATGACATCACAGGAAATGCACTGCTCTTTATGATGGCACAGGAAATGCACTGCTCTGTATGACATCACAGGAAATGCACTGCTCTTTATGATGGCACAGGAAATGCACTACTCTGTATGATGTCACAGGAAATACACTGCTCTGTATGATGTAACAGGAAATGCACTGCTCTGTATGATGTCACAGGAAATGGATTACTCTGAAAAAATCTTTCAAACAAGTAAAAAAGGAGAATATTCACCTAAATACGGGGCATTTGGCCCCTGCTATGGTACAGACGTCGATACTGGAGGTGCATTATCCCTATCTGTTACTTGCCCTTGAGACCTGGGTGGCTACAATGTAAGTAAAGATTCTCACCACATGGTTCCGCAGCACCCGGCGTTCTCCCCCTCGCCGCCAACGTTCTCTGTGTTGACAGATTCGGTCTCGCTGGTCGGCATACTCGCTGGGACAAGGGAACACACAGGATTTATTTGCACAATAGATCCACTGACAATGTCGCTTGTGAGCCGGGTATAAAAGGGGTTGCTTCCCCTTTAATCATGCACTCACCTCATTAACCACTCAGTGCCAGGAAAGGATTCTCTCAATGTTATTTAATGAAAGAGAAGGCGGAGCAACAAACTAGGGAGTTATGAGAGCTATGGCAGCCCCCACAGAAGTAGGAACACGGTTCTGTTTGGAACCCAAGCAGTCACACCTGCTCATTCATTGGCTGCTGCCTAGCAACCCACCCAGCACCCACAAAATCCAACACCGCAAATCACTGCACCCAACACGGAATCTCACTGCATCAGTCATCTGGAGTGGGACTGGGGGTACAGCTATAAAGTGGGAGTGGGGGGTACAGCTATAAAGTGGGACTGGGGGTACAGCTATAAAGTGGGGAGTGGGGGGTACAGCTATAAAGTGGGAGTGGGGGTACAACTATAAAGTGGGAGTGGGGGTACAGCTGTAAAGTGGGAGTGGGGGGTACAGCTATAAAGTGGGACTGGGGGGTACAGCTATAAAGTGGGAGTGGGGGGTACAGCTATAAAGTGGGGAGTGGGGGGGTACAGCTATAAAGTGGGGAGTGGGGGGTACAGCTATAAAGTGGGAGTGGGGGGTACAGCTATAAAGTGGGGAGTGGGGGGGTACAGCTATAAAGTGGGGAGTGGGGGGGTACAGCTATAAAGTGGGAGTGGGACTGGGGGGTACAGCTATAAAGTGGGACTGGGGATACAGCTATAAAGTGGGACTGGAGGTACAGCTATAAAGTGAGAGTGAGACTGGGGGGTACAGCTATAAAGTGAGAGTGAGACTGGGGGGTACAGCTATAAAGTGAGAGTGAGACTTGGGGGTACAGCTATAAAGTGAGAGTGAGACTGGGGGGTACAGCTATAAAGTGAGAGTGAGACTGGGGGGTACAGCTATAAAGTGAGAGTGAGACTGGGGGTACAGCTATAAAGTGGGAGTGAGACTGGGGGGTACAGCTATAAAGTGAGAGTGAGACTGGGGGGTACAGCTATAAAGGGCACTGCCTACCTGTGATTTAACTGCAGCCCTACAGCTGATATTGAAGAGACACTGGGAGATGGTTCCAGCCATGTTTTTGTACCCACAATGCCTTGTTTTTTTTCTCAAGAGCTGGGAAGCCACAGCGTTTCCCTGAGCCCTGGAGAAAGTGCCGGGGGGGGGGGGGGGGGGGGCTGGCAGCGTCGGCGGAAGATTCCGATTTGTGGGATTAGGGATATTACAGCTGCGCGGCTCAAATAATACTAATTTACTAAATCTCTTTGGCTTCCTCCTCTGGGCTCAGAACGTGTCACAAAGCTGGGCTTAATGGGGCGGCCAAAGGCTCAGAACCGCCAACCCAACAGCCGGGGGGGGGGTCAAAGAGAAAGCCCCTAACCCTGTAGGCAGTTATGAATAATATCCGGTGCTGGTTTCCCTTTGGGCTAAACATTAACCCTATCTGTAACAATGGCCCCTTTATTGGAGCTCCCTATAGATCCTCTCAGGTCCCTGTCTGGGTTTCACATGAGGGGTGGGCGTGTCCTAACGGTCCCTGTAGGAGGGGGAAAGCTAATCACAGCCAAAGATCAGGTCAGCCTAGCTGCTGATTGGTTCCTATCCTACGGTGCCGCCGGCCCCCCTGCACAGCCTGGGAAAGGAAGCAGCAGGAAGTGGGACAGATGGGCGGGGCTAGGGGGGTTTTTGGAAAAATGTTCACATTGAGCAATTGTTTTTTACACAATATGTCACCTAGGGATCAGAGTAAAGAGAAATGGGAAAGGGCAAGGTCACTGCAAGCCTTAAATGCACAGAATATTCATGCACATCACGGCAAACAGGAGAAATGAACTATAAAACCAAAGCGGCGGGGACATTACCATGTTTATTTGCACGTTTAAAGCATCTAAAATACCCTTTCTTCTTCTCTTCCAGCAAATCCTCCAGCGTCACCCCTTAATGGCAAAGAGAGCGTTTCACCCAGTGACCAGTAGGTGGCAGCACAGACCTGTACCCAGTTGGCATTCGCCGCAGCGGGGCATTGCGCTTGTAATTGCTAATTGCAGCACTGGCTGAATGAATGGCGGCTTAATGAACTGATCGTTGGCGCGTAGGAATGACACAGAAGGGGGTTATTAACATGGCAAAACACTACTTTCCTTCTCTCCGCCCACTTGGGGGTCAGCCTCTACTGTTGGCTTAGGACAGCGGTTCTCAACCTGTGGGTCAGGACCCCTTTGGGGGTCTAACGACTCTTTCACAGGGGTCGCCTAGGACCATAGAAAAACACATATTTCCGATGGTCTTAGGAATCATTTTATGGTTGGGGGTCACCACAGGAAGGTTGGGAATCACTGGGTTAGAAGGTTGGAGGGATGGCTTAAAGGGTGGGCGCATGGAGTAAATGACCCCCAGTCCCCCTTCCTGACCCAATAAGGGGTCAGTGACCCAGGTAGGCAGTGCCTTGCTATCCCCTTGCCTTTGCCCAATTTGGTCGCCCAGTGACTCCCTGGAATTAGGTCTGGAAGGTTCTATATATATATATATAGTGATCCTATAACCAACTCCCCGAGACCTTCGCTGCTTGTAGGGGGGCTACATTCTGTCGCACCCTGCTATACATCACATGGTACTTAAAGGGGTGGGTTTGCCTTAAGGTTACCCTTTACTGTGTTATAGAATGGCCTATTCTTAGCAACTTTTCAATTGGTCTTCATTTTTTAGCATTTTTGAATTATATGCCTTCTTCTTCTGACTCTTTCCAGCTTCCAAATGGGGGTCACTGACCCCGGCAGCCAAAACCTATTGCTCTGTGAGGCTACAATTTTACCCTCATTGTTACTTTTTATTACTTATCTTTCTATTTCAGCACTCCTCTATTCCCATTCCTGTCTCTTTTTCAAATCACTGCCTGGTTGCTAGGTTAACTTGGACCCTAGCAACCAGATAGCTGATGAAAGTCCAACCTGGAGCGCTGCTGAACAAAAAGCTAAATAATTCAAAAACTGCAAATAATGAAAACAAAAAACAAAGACCAATTGCAAATTGTCTCCGAATAGCACACTCTACATCGTACTAAAAGTTAATTTAAAGGTGAACTACCCCTTTTAGAAGCCATGATGGTGACCCACAGGACCACTAACCCTCACCAGTCCTACTCACTGCCCAGTAAATACCTGACCAACTGCAAGACTGGTGAAAGGGAGACAATGAGAACTGGCTTTTGCCTGCAGTTGGTTAGTTTTAAAATCCAAGTAAATCCGAGTTGGGCTTCTACTTAAAGCCGTTATTGGCCAGGTGGGGGGGAAATGTAATTATTATTGGCTTTTCCTTGTGATGGTCTCTGTTACAGGGGGGCTGCTAGGGGACCCCATTTCCTATTGGCTGAGAGCAGAAGGCACTGATTGGCACAAGGGGCAGAGCTGGATGTGAGTCTCACAAGATGAGGTTAAGCTGCCGAATGTGCCTGACAAATTCAGCTCCTTCCTGCGGGGGCAAATCATAAGGTCGAACAGCCCCAGAGGGCAGAATGTCAATGAAATGAGATCTGTGCCGTGATAACATGCAAGTGGCAGAAGCTCATTAAATAAAATTCTACAGGCAGCGAATCTGCAGCATCTCTGCCTTTTATTCCTACTAATCCCTGATACACCCCCACCCTGCACTCTGTATAACAACCCCCTCCTACCCTGTGTATAACAACCCCCTCCTACCCTGCACTCTGTATAACAACCCCCTCCTACCCTGTGTATAACAACCCCCTCCTACCCTGTGTATAACAACCCCCTCCTACCCTGTGTATAACAACCCCCTCCTACCCTGCTCTGTGTATAATAACCCCCCCCTCCTACCCTGCTCTGTGTATAATAACCCCCTCCTACCCTGCTCTGTGTATAACAACCCCCCCTCCTACCCTGCTCTGTGTATAATAACCCCCTCCTACCCTGCACTCTGTATAATAACCCCCTCCTACCCTGTGTATAACAACCCCCTCCTACGCTGCTCTGTGTATAATAAACCCCTCCTACCCAGCTCTGTGTATAATAACCCCCCCTCCTACCCAGCTCTGTGTATAACAACCCCCTCCTACCCTGTGTATAACAACCCCCTCCTACCCTGTGTATAACAACCCCCTCCTACCCTGCTCTGTGTATAACAACCCCCTTCTACCCTGCTCTGTGTATAACAACCCCCTCCTACCCTGTGTATAACAACCCCCTCCTACCCTGTGTATAACAACCCCCCCTTCCCTGCTCTGTGTATAACAACCCCCTCCTACCCTGCTCTGTGTATAACAACCCCCTCCTACCCTGTGTATAACAACCCCCTCCTACCCTGCTCTGTGTATAACAACCCCCTCCTACCCTGTGTATAACAACCCCCTCCTACCCTGTGTATAACAACCCCCTCCTACCCTGTGTATAACAACCCCCTCCTACCCTGTGTATAACAACCCCCTCCTACCCTGCTCTGTGTATAACAACCCCCTCCTACCCTGCTCTGTGTATAACAACCCCCTCCTACCCTGCTCTGTGTATAACAACCCCCTCCTACCCTGCTCTGTGTATAACAACCCCCTCCTACCCTGCACTCTGTATAATAACCCCCCTCCTACCCTGTGTATAACAACCCCCTCCTACCCTGCTCTGTGTATAACAACCCCCTCCTACCCTGCTCTGTGTATAACAACCCCCTCCTACCCTGCACTCTGTATAATAACCCCCCTCCTACCCTGTGTATAACAACCCCCTCCTACCCTGCACTCTGTATAATAACCCCCTCCTACCCTGTGTATAATAACCCCCTCCTACCCTGCACTCTGTATAATAACCCCCTCCTACCCTGTGTATAACAACCCCCTCCTACCCTGTGTATAACAACCCCCTCCTACCCTGCTCTGTGTATAACAACCCCCTTCTACCCTGCTCTGTGTATAACAACCCCCTCCTACCCTGTGTATAACAACCCCCTCCTACCCTGTGTATAACAACCCCCCCTTCCCTGCTCTGTGTATAACAACCCCCTCCTACCCTGCTCTGTGTATAACAACCCCCCTCCTACCCTGTGTATAACAACCCCCTCCTACCCTGCTCTGTGTATAACAACCCCCTCCTACCCTGTGTATAACAACCCCCTCCTACCCTGCTCTGTGTATAACAACCCCCTCCTACCCTGTGTATAACAACCCCCTCCTACCCTGCTCTGTGTATAACAACCCCCTCCTACCCTGCTCTGTGTATAACAACCCCCTCCTACCCTGTGTATAACAACCCCCTCCTACCCTGCTCTGTGTATAACAACCCCCTCCTACCCTATGTATAACAACCCCCTCCTACCCTGTGTATAACAACCCCCTCCTACCCTGCTCTGTGTATAACAACCCCCTCCTACCCTGCTCTGTGTATAACAACCCCCTCCTACCCTGCTCTGTGTATAACAACCCCCTCCTACCCTGCTCTGTGTATAACAACCCCCTCCTACCCTGCTCTGTGTATAACAACCCCCTCCTACCCTGCACTCTGTATAATAACCCCCCTCCTACCCTGTGTATAACAACCCCCTCCTACCCTGCTCTGTGTATAACAACCCCCTCCTACCCTGCTCTGTGTATAACAACCCCCTCCTACCCTGCACTCTGTATAATAACCCCCCTCCTACCCTGTGTATAACAACCCCCTCCTACCCTGCACTCTGTATAATAACCCCCTCCTACCCTGTGTATAATAACCCCCTCCTACCCTGCACTCTGTATAATAACCCCCTCCTACCCTGTGTATAACAACCCCCTCCTACCCTGTGTATAACAACCCCCTCCTACCCTGCACTCTGTATAACAACCCCCTCCTACCCTGTGTATAACAACCCCCTCCTACCCTGCTCTGTGTATAATAACCCCCTCCTTCCCTGCTCTGTGTATAACAACCCCCTCCTACCCTGCACTCTGTATAATAACCCCTTCTTACCCTGCTCTGTGTATAACAACCCCCTCCTACCCTGCTCTGTGTATAACAACCCCCCCTACCCTGCACTGTGTATCTATATGTCATCTATACATCATCTTTCCCTCAGTACGTTACCTACAATAGATAATATACAGAGGTACAGAACATGTACAGATGACATATAGAAATGTTTTTGCCTAAACCTGAATACACCATCTATATATCTATATGTCATCTATACAGCTATATATTGTGTATATACAGTATCATATATATGCCTCTATGCTGAGGTTACAATAGATTTAACAGGAAATGTGCCCCCTTTATACCATCATTATTTTACTGTAACTCCTGATTGTCAAACCGAAGGCACCAGCCCTGTAAGTATGTACATTACCCCTAACTCAAGCAGGTTCTGATGAATTACCCCAATAGTGGCAATAACTCCCCACCCTACTCTCCCTGTGTAATGCTGTGCATTAAAGCAACAATGGATTCAAGAGCTGAACCAACGCCTGAAAGCAACTACTGGAAACTGCAGATCAGTCAGTTCTGTCCTTTATTTGTCTCATTCATTTATTCTCTTAATTTCTAAACAATAAAGACAGGGGTTGGTGCAGAACTGGCACATACAGGAATAACAGCAACAATAAGTTCATTATTCCTCTACTACTATAGGCTATATCCCCCCACCCCCCACTGCTACTATAGGCACCATCTCTCCCTACTATACCTGCTATCCCACAGCCCCAGTCCCTTCCCAGAGGCTATTATCCCCCCCACTGCTACTATAGGCACCATCTCTCCCTACTATACCTGCTATCCCACAGCCCCAGTCCCTTCCCAGAGGCTATTATCCCCCCACTGTTACTATAGGCACCATCTCTCCCTACTATACCTGCTATCCCACAGCCCCAGTCCCTTCCCAGAGGCTATTATCCCCCCACTGCTACTATAGGCACCATCTCTCCCTACTATACCTGCTATCCCACAGCCCCAGTCCCTTCCCAGAGGCTATTATCCCCCCACTGCTACTATAGGCACCATCTCTCCCTACTATACCTGCTATCCCACAGCCCCAGTCCCTTCCCAGAGGCTATTATCCCCCCACTGCTACTATAGGCACCATCTCTCCCTACTATACCTGCTATCCCACAGCCCCAGTCCCTTCCCAGAGGCTATTATCCCCCCACTGCTACTATAGGTACCATCTCTCCCTACTATACCTGCTACCCACAGCCCCAGTCCCTCCCAGAGGCTATTATCCCCCCACTGCTACTATAGGCACCATCTCTCCCTACTATACCTGCTATCCCACAGCCCCAGTCCCTTCCCAGAGGCTATTATCCCCCCACTGCTACTATAGGCACCATCTCTCCCTACTATACCTGCTATCCCACAGCCCCAGTCCCTTCCCAGAGGCTATTATCCCCCCACTGCTACTATAGGCACCATCTCTCCCTACTATACCTGCTATCCCACAGCCCCAGTCCCTTCCCAGAGGCTATTATCCCCCCACTGCTACTATAGGCACCATCTCTCCCTACTATACCTGCTATCCCACAGCCCCAGTCCCTTCCCAGAGGCTATTATCCTCCCACTGCTACTATAGGCACCATCTCTCCCTACTATACCTGCTATCCCACAGCCCCAGTCCCTTCCCAGAGGCTATTAACCCCCCACTGCTACTATAGGCACCATCTCTCCCTACTATACCTGCTATCCCACAGCCCCAGTCCCTTCCCAGAGGCTATTATCCCCCCCACTGCTACTATAGGCACCATCTCTCCCTACTATACCTGCTATCCCACAGCCCCAGTCCCTTCCCAGAGGCTATTATCCCCCCCACTGCTACTATAGGCACCATCTCCCCCTACTATACCTGCTATCCCACAGCCCTAGTCCCTTCCCAGAGACTATTATCCCCCCACTGCTACTATAGGCACCATCTCTCCCTACTATACCTGCTATCCCACAGCCCCAGTCCCTTCCCAGAGGCTATTATCCCCCCACTGCTACTATAGGCACCATCTCTCCCTACTATACCTGCTATCCCACAGCCCCAGTCCCTTCCCAGAGGCTATTATCCCCCCACTGCTACTATAGGCACCATCTCTCCCTACTATACCTGCTATCCCACAGCCCCAGTCCCTTCCCAGAGGCTATTATCCCCCCACTATTCCCATACACTATAGAGGTATGTTTCACACACTGCTGTGGATGCCCCACTATACTCAAGGCCGAGTGCAAATGAATGTACTTTCTATAGAGAGAGCTGACATGTAATGGCTTAGACATTTGACGTAAATGATCCGGACATGCACTTCCTACCCAGTGCTTACTAAGGGGGGGTAGCCGGGACTCAGAGGTATAAATATAGGTGGCTTTCCATGCTGCAGCCCAAACAAGACCGGGCGGATCAGGGAAAGCTATCAGATTAGAATCCTCCTATTAACAGAATTAATTTAATTTCCAGGGATATAATTGCATTGCCACGTGCTGCCTGGCTTCCCAACCACCCTACTTACTGTTGCGTTTGCCTTCCTCATCCCCCTCTTCTTCATTCTCAGGGTCGATATCTTCAGCTTGAGTGATCCAGTCCAGATAACCCTTGAGATCCTCTTCCAGCTGCTGCTTCTCACGTAGTTTTTGGAAGTCGCCTCTGGCTTTGGCTTTCTCCCTCTCCTTGGAGAACTCCCTGTGCGGTTCCAAGAGAGCGAGAGAGGGGTGAGCACCCACATAGCACCCACATTGTACAGCAAATACAGAGATGGGGGGACCCGGCCTGTCAGCCAGTGGTACAAAGCGCACACAGAGGGGAACAGGCTGCCAGTGCAGATCAGCGATATATTGAATTAATACATTAATACATTCATTAATCAGACAGCGAGGCAGAACGTTCCCTTTATAGAGAGACAGACCATACAGAGCTATAGGTACATAGACAGGTACAGCATGTTGGAATCACTCAACGTCACGCTCACTCACACTCACACTCAGGCAATCAGTAACATACAAAGGAGAAATGAGGCCTCCGGTCAGGGAAGATGGAGGAAACAATTAAAGAAACAGTAACGCCAAAAAACAAAAGTGTATAAAATGAATTACAATATAATGTACTGATGCCCTGTACTGGCAAACGTTATGTGTTTTCCACATAAAGACTTTTATAGTTTTTATAAATAAGCTGCTGTGTAGCCCAAGGGGCAGCCCTTCACGGAGAAAAGGCACAGGTTACATAGTAGATAAGAGATAAAACGCCATTGTATTCTACAGAGCTTATCTGTTCTCTGCTATGGAATCTGTGCCTTTTCTCATTTAAATGTTTTCCCCCATTATTTATATAAACTATAGCAGTGATTCTGTAACAAACACACCACCTTTACCAGTGCTGGGCGGCAGTACATTATATTGAATTGCTTATTTATTTTTTGCCGTTACTGTTCCTTTAAAGAAGACCTGCCCAGGTTATAAAGACCAATTTTATTTTGGAAGGATAAATGGAATCTCCTTCTGTGATTTAACTAGGGATGCACTGAATCCAGGATTTGGAATTTATCGGCAGGGTTGAGAGAGGTGCTTACTGGGGTCTGTTTAAAATTATTTACCCCCTTGTGATGGCCTATGCCACGCCTCTGTATGATGTCACCAGGGGGCAGGGGTTGGACGTGGGTTTAAAGACCTTTAGACTGTAAGCTCACTGGGCAAGGACTGATGTGAATGATGAACTGTGTCATGTCTGTAATGTGCTACGTCGGCACTACTGAAGGGGGACATATTTTCCCTTTGGCCAGACAGATGGCTACCAGGACTACTGGAATGGATCGGACTGGCTAAGTGGTTAGCTCCACGACTGAATCTCTAGACTGGATTCTGTTGGCCCTTCAGTACATCACCCAGATCCATCACCCCCATGCCCCCCACCTGAACCACATAGTTGCCCTCCATGAATGGTTCCTGGGCCCCCCTTGCTGCTGCTGGATCTACAGATGGTTGACAGCCGCCATTTTGGGCCACATCAGATCCAGCTCTAATGCATTATATGAGGGAAGCAATATGGCAACTCTCGGAATGTACAGAGTAAGGGGGAATTCCGTGTACCCAATCAGCTGTGTTCTGCTACATAACTGACTGTTTAAGTTTAAATAAGTGGAATAAAATCTAAATAAGGGGTTATTTTCTCATTACGATCCCATTTTCCTATCCGCTAAACACTCAGTGAATGTCAAGGGTTGACGGAATGTCAGCGCAGAGATAAAATGACTCTAATTTCCGTGCTTCAATCCCGGGCCCAATGCGGCAAGAAGTGCTAAGGGGACCCATTAATGCCACATTTCTGGGCTAAACGGTCTCCATGGCAACGTGAATAAAAAAGATGTTCAAAAAAGCAAGGCAGGAAAAATTGTAATGTTTCAGCCTAAATTATATATCTTGTCACGGGCAATTTTACATTTTTATTGCTCTCCCCCCCCCCCGAGCTTCTCGTTAGATAATTTGGGAAAGGTTTAACCATAACGAGAGACAGTAAAGTGCAGTAATAGAGAAATGAGATGCAGTTGCACTCCCAGCGCCTGTAACTTCATAGAGACACAATTAGGAGTAATTAGATCGGGTCGTTAGGGAAATATGAGGGAGAGGAGTTCTATAGACCCCCTACTTCCTGTTGTTGTTACAAATAACTTCCCCCATTAGAGGCAGATGCTGCTCCCCTATTGGGCTGCGCAGGTTGGTAGGTGTTGATACAGGCAGTGCCCGGCAGGGTCAGACTGGGGGGTGCAAGGCCCACCGGGGCTCCCGTCCCAGGGGCCCTGCAGGTACCCCCGGCGACGTTTCCCCTAACCCACCCACCCCAGTCCCAGTCCGACCCTGGTGCCCGGGGAAGTGGGTTCTGTTCCTGTTCGGGCACTATCTGTATGGGGTTAAGAGCTGAAGACTGTGGGTAGGTCTGTAGGAGCCCCTCACCATGGCAGGTTCATGGGCTTGTGATGAAACTATAACCCCAGAAAGTACCCATAACCAACAGTTGGACTTTAAGAATTAAGCCCCGCCCCCTGGGACCATAGGAGTCACAGTGCACACAAACAAGCCAAGGCACACATACATGCTAGGCCCCATCAGCCAATGAATGGGCAGAGTTCTGCCTACACTACTTCCTGTTACAGTTAGAGCTGCATCACTTCCTGTCAGCTGATCTCTGAGGGAGCACCCAGCCCATCACTAAATGGCGGCTCAAGGGAAAGGATGTAAAAGGGCAATATTTACTGATATATATATTCCAGTTTGGGGAGATTCTGTTGGTTACGTATTCATTCTGGGGGAATAGTTTCCCTTAACATCTTTCTCCTTGAGCCACCATTTTGTGATGCAGCCTCAGAGATCAGCTGACAGGAAGTAGTGTGAGAGTAAAAGACAGAACTCTGCCCATTAATTGGCTCACGTGACCTAACATGTATGTGTGCCCTTGGTATGTGTGAATCCTATGATCCCAGGGGGCGGGGCTTAGTACATAAAATGGCAGTTTCCTATTTAGGATTACCCAATGGCACATACTGCTTATAAAGTATATTTATATGAAAATGGTTTATTTATATGAAACAGGGTTTTATATATCAGCTGTTTATGCAATATATTTCTATAGAGACCTACATTGTTCGGGGGTGTAGTTTCCCTTTACAATCATAACTAGGTGGGCTTCCTGGTGTAACTTGGAGTGCATATAGGCACAGGGCTGGACTGGGGGGTGCAGGGCCCACTGGGTATTTTCCCAGTGTACTGGCGGCCCAATCCGACCCTCTATAGGCAGTCTCCTAAACTGTCACCCTAACTGGCCATTATTCCAAGGACCCCTAGGGGCCCCACAGTCTGGGACTCGGCGTCCTAGGGTGTGAGGGATTAGACTGGGGTTGTTGGGGGTGCACCAGTAATGTGTTCCCTCTCTCTCATGCGAGACCCTGCCAGACCCCCCTGTATAGATAAGGGCCCTTCTGGCTGATAGCAGGGGGGGGCTAAATACACTGCTGAGCAGATAAAGAGCCAGGAGCAGGAGAGAGACATCAATATAAGGAATAGAGAGCTCGGCGGCACGGGGGTATCTGATCTGGGCTGCCAGGGCTGAAATTTCTCAAGGCATTCTACTGAGCCTTCCCTGTAATCTCCCCGGGTGTGTGAGCGACATGACAGCAGATAAAGGGGGCTAATGGCTTCCCAGTGCTGCACAGGGTGGGCTAAAATTAGCCCATTTATACCACATGGAGGTCCGGAGGGGACGGCTGAGCATCAGTTAAGGGAAGGAGATAACTCTGGAGACAGAAATATAAAAAGCAAAATGATAACGTAAAGATTTTTGTTACGGGGGGACTTTGCCTTCCATCATCTCTAGTACAACATCCCCCTGGGGGGGGTCTCTCTTTCCCAGTGCTGGAATTAAAGGGGAAGTGTAAGCGGCAACGATTTGAACCAATTCATGTAATGAAACAACTAATGGAAATCCCTTTGATTCCAGCGGCTCCTGGTGCCCTGTTGTGGCCCTATCTCCCTTATACACCGAGGGCGGGATTTAATGTCACTTTCTGGGAACGCACAAACGCACCCTAATTACGGGTGAACTCACGACGAACTCGGGGACAAGGAAATGGAAGCATCGGTCGTTAGATGCATTGTAACGAGCCCTGATTAGATAATCAGATAAAAGCAGGAATAAGTAGCTGCCTCCCACCATTTCCCATTATTATCATTATTATCTGTTATTGATGCAGCACGACTGCTTTATACTTTATCATTCACATCAGCCCCTTTCCCTGATGCTATTGTATCTGTTCCCACTATGGCCCCCCCACATTACGGGGTGTGAATTGTAATTTTTCTATCATTACTGGTAAGCATAATAGAGTTGTGCCATTTGTGCCAGTACAGGGCACTATGTGGCACTGCCAACAAGCAGGAGATTTTTCTCTACATGTTGCCCCTGGTTTCATAAATGAGGGCACTTACCCCATAAACACTGAGGCAAAATACTGCAGAGAGGTTACGTCAGCAGCCCCAATTGCCCCACGAGCCCAAGGAATGGCAGGCTGCTCATTCAACATGGCGGTGGGATGTATTTAGACATCCAGGCCACTAGGGGTCAGGCGTATGGATATACTGGGGTACACATGTCAGACACAACTCACACACACACAGAGATACCCCAAAAACTTGGGATGAAAATGTGGAAACAGAAGCAGCTGCAGCACCTGGGTATTGTACTCACCGGAACAAGGAAAATAAATAATATGAGGACAAACAAATAGTCACCATGCAAAAAGGAAGGAAAGTATAGGGGGGCTAATTAAAGAAAGAACCCCAAAACATGCCCCTCGTCACAGCAAACAAGGACTGGAAGTGAAGGATATGCATGCAGCCAATACACAGGGAGCCGGGCACGGCAAGGAGGTCTTTGTTGGCAAACTGCCCCTATACATGGGAACTGCCCCCCAGTTCCAAGAATCCTACTGGCACTCAATCTCTGGAGCCTGGTGTGTAGCTCAGTGAGATGTTCAGGTGGCTACTAGCCCCCATGGCTATCCCTGCAACTATGCACTAAGCGCTATCACTAGGGGCTATTAGAGGGCATAAAAAATATTTTATTTAATAGATGTGCAAATATTAATCATTATAGACAGTGATTCCTTTTCCTTCTGTGATGGGCGCAGGGGGGTAACGGCACCCATAGGTGCTATATGGAAATTGCATTGAGGTTGTGGTGCTTCTCTGTGGACTTTTCCTTTAGGGATTTCATGCAGCTGTAAAATAACAGGAAGATTCTGGATCCACAACTTTTTAGGATCCCTTCACCCCCCCCTAAATATTAGGAAAAATATCTGGGGCTAATTTACTCAAGGAACTTACCATAAAAGGCTAAATAAAAAGCATTATTGCACTATTACCACTATTACAATGTTATACTGCAAACAAAGATTATGATACACAAGCCACAATAACCACTACAGCAAAGCCATAAAGTAAAATGAGAGAGGGCGGGGCATGCAATGCAGCAAAGTCATAAAGCAAAATGAAAGAGGGCGGGGCATGCAATGCAGCAAAGTCATAAAGCAAAATGAGAGAGGGCGGGGCATGCAATGCAAGAAAGCCATAAAGCAAAATGAGAGAGGGCGGGGCATGCAATGCAGCAAAGTCATAAAGCAAAATGAGAGAGGGCGAGGCATGCAATGCAGCAAAGTCATAAAGCAAAATGAGAGAGGGCGGGGCATGACATGCAGCAAAACCACAAAGCAAAATGAAAGAGGGCGGGGCATGCCAAAGGGAAATCTCCCTTGCACAGAGCAGTACAGAGCAGTACAGGCAGCGGAAGAAACACGGGGATAATGGCGACTGCTTACCCACTAAGTACACCAAGTACGAGGTTAAGAACGAAAAATGACCCAAGGATAATAAGACTAACAAAATAGACCCATGGCCATTCACATCCAATGGCGTCATTAACCTGTAGGGATGTAAGGAGACTGGTTATGGTTGGTTCATAAATGGAACGACAGAGTCCGTCGCGCGACTGCCACAAAGCGCCGCCCCCTGGCAACATTCAGGGCTTTTTTGTTCTTTTTTTATCATATTTTTCCCTAAATAATCCAGATGGCATTTACTTCTGCTGCTGATGCCCCTTCTGCCCTGTCTGGGCACCCCAAGGGCAACACATCATAACCCCATCTGCCCCCCCACTCCCTTTGTGCTCAGGTAAGGAGAAGGGCGTTTGTGGCAGCCGATTGGTGGACTCCGCGTTCGTGAAACAAAAAGTGCTTACCCGCTCAACACACCAAGTACAAGATTTAGCACGAAAAATGACCCAAAGATGACGAGACTGACAAAATACACCCAAGGTAATTCAAATCCCATTGCATCATTCATCTGCAAGAAACAAGATGAACTGGAGATAATTACATGAGTTAGCCAGCGCTAGCGTGCCGCCATCTTTCTCCCAGTGCATTGTGGGAGGAGCCCAGGGTATGCAAGGGTCGCACATTAACTATGTGCCCCTCATCCCCATCAGTTTAGCTCCAGAATAGGTCTTAAAGTGGTAAATTAGCTTTTAATATAATGTAGACATTGATATTCTGAGACAATTTGCAATTGGTCTTCATTGTTTCATGGTTTTTCAGTTATTAAGCTTTTTGTTCAGTAGCTCTCCATTTGGTATTTTAGTTGCTATGTGGTTGCTAGGGTCTTATTTACCCTTGTAACCAGGCAGTGGTTTAAACAAGAGACAGGAATATGAATAGGGGAGGGGCTGCATAGAAAGATAAGGAATAAAAAGTAACAATAACAATAAAACTGGAGCCTCACAGAGCAATAGGGTTTGGCTGCCGGGGTCAGTGACCCCCATTTGAAAGCTGCAAAGAGGAAGAAGAAAAGGAAAAAAAAAACTATAAAAAATAAATAATAAAGACCAACTGCAAATCTGCTTAGAATTAGCAATTCTATAACATACTAAAAGTTAACATAATGGGAATGACCCCCTTTAATCAGCTCTATAAATAATACAGGTATGGGACATGTTATCCAGAATGCTCGGGACCTGGGGTTTTCTGGATAAGGGATCTTTCCGTAATTTGGATCTCTATAACGTAAGTCTTCTAAAAATAATTCAAATATTGAGTAAACCTAATAGGCTTGTTCTGCCCCCAATAAGGGGTAATTATATCTTAGTTGGGATCAAGTACAGGTACTGTTTTATTATTACAGAGAAAAGGGAATCATTTAACCATTAAATAAACCCAATAGGGCTGTTCTGCCCCCAATAAGGGGTAATTATATCTTAGTTGGGATCAAGTACAGGTACTGTTTTATTATTACAGAGAAAAGGGAATCATTTAACCATTAAATAAACCCAATAGGGCTGTTCTGCCCCAATAAGGGGTAATTATATCTTAGTTGGGATCAAGTACAGGTACTGTTTTATTATTACAGAGAAAAGGGAATCATTTAACCATGAAATAAACCCAATAGGGCTGTTCTGCCCCAATAAGGGGTAATTATATCTTAGTTGGGATCAAGTACAGGTACTGTTTTATTATTACAGAGAAAAGAGAATCATTTAACCATTAAATAAACCCAATAGGGCTGTTCTGCCCCAATAAGGGATAATTATATCTTAGTTGGGATCAAGTTTTATTATTACAGAGAAAAAGGAAATCATTTTTAAAAATTAGAATTATTTGCTCATAATGGAGTCCATGGGAGATGGCCTTTCCGTAATTTCGGAACTTTCTGGATAGCGGGTTTCCAGATAAGGGATCCCATACCTGTATTGGCAATTCATTCAATTAAATACCTCACTTTTCATAAATAATAATCACTTTCACAAACAGCAGATCTATGTTATATATATATATAATAACTGGGCGGTAGATTAAACAGGAGAAACCTCTGCCGGCTGCTTCTCCCATTGCCAGGCTATAAAATCCCCATGCTGCAGGGCTGATTATCATCAACGTATTGCACTGAGAAACCAGCACAGCCTGCAGTGTCTGTTCTGATCAGTGTTCCGCCTGCAGCATGGGGGGGAGCTTTATGGGTGCCCCCTTGTTCTAAACAGAGAAACACACCCTGGTTGCTAAGGTAATTTGGATCCTAGCAACCAAATAGCCGCTGAAACTCAAAGCTGGAGAGCCGCTGAACAAAAAGTGAAATAACTAAAAAAACTACAAATCATAAAAAATGAAGACCAATTGCAAATTAATTAAACTTTCAGTATGATGTAGAGAGGGCTATTCTGAGTCAATTTGCAATTGGTCTTCATTGTTTTTTATTTGCAGTTCTTGAATTATTTAGCTTTTTGTTCAGCAGGTCTCCAGTTTGGAATTTCAGCAGTTATCTGGTTGCTAGGGTCTCGATTTAACCTAGCAACCAGGCAGTGATTTGAAAGAGATATTGGAATACCAATAGAGGAGGCTATACATAGGAAGATAAGTATTAATAAGCAACAATGACAATAAAATTTTAAGAAAGGAAGAAGGCTGAAGCCAGCGTAGGGCCAGCTATGTTATTCTGCAGGCAGAGAATCAGCCCTGTGTGGCATCAGCCTAAGGGTAAAAGCCACTTATTCTGCACAGTGGGAAAGGGGCCAATAATGCTGAGCCTTGGGCATACAACAAGCAGCATCTCTCTTTTTCCATACAACTATGGCACATAGGGATTCCCCTGTACTAAGTACAATTCAGCAGGAACAGCCCCCTAAGTTTGCCCATAGCCTGTACAGAGAGATACCATAAAACTATGACACATAGGGATTCCCCTGTACTAAGCACAATTCAGCAGGAACAGCTCCCTAAGTTTGCCCATAGCCTGTACAGAGAGATACCATAAAACTATGGCACATAGGGATTCCCCTGTACTAAGCACAATTCAGCAGGAACAGCCCCCTAAGTTTGCTCATAGCCTGTACAGAGAGATACCATAAAACTATGGCACATAGGGATTCCCCTGTACTAAGCACAATTCAGCAGGAACAGCCCCCTAAGTTTGCCCATAGCCTGTACAGAGAGATCCCATAAAACTATGGCACATAGGGATTCCCCTGTACTAAGCACAATTCAGCAGGAACAGCCCCCTAAGTTTGCTCATAGCCTGTACAGAGAGATACCATAAAACTATGGCACATAGGGATTCCCCTGTACTAAGCACAATTCAGCAGGAACAGCCCCCTAAGTTTGCCCATAGCCTGTACAGAGAGATTCCATAAAACTATGGCACATAGGGATTCCCCTGTACTAAGCACAATTCAGCAGGAACAGCCCCCTATGTTTGCTCATAGCCTGTACAGAGAGATACCATAAAACTATGGCACATAGGGATTCCCCTGTACTAAGCACAATTCAGCAGGAACAGCCCCCTATGTTTGCTCATAGCCTGTACAGAGATACTATGGCAGCATATATATATATATATATATATATATATATATAGTATATTCCAGCAGGGTCCCACTGTGGGTGCCAGAGCCCAGAGACCACCTTACCCAGTACAGAACATCTGTCCATCCTTCCATAGTGATGCACTGGAACACCGTCAGCATGGCAAAGGCAAAGTTGTCGAAGTTGGTGATTCCCCCGTTAGGGCCGGGCCACCCAGTCCTACATTCAGAACCATTCACCGGACACACGCGGCCATTCCCTGAGAACGCACAAGGTGCTGACTCTTCTTCGGCGAGTATATCTGCATCACAAGGGCAGTTTAGCCTTTAGTCACCTGATTCTCTGCCCAACCAATAGGGATTTGTTAATCTGGACAAACCAACTGCTGCCACCCATGCCCAGAAGGTTGCAATTGGTCAATCTGACCGAGTATATGCATGTATGGCTACCATAAAGGGGTAGTTCACCTTTAAATTAACTGTTACTATGATGTACACTGATATTCTGAGAAAATTTGCAATTGGTCTTCAATCGTAAAGACGCCGAAAAACTCGCGTTTTTACGCAAAAATCGTAAAGACGCCGAAAAAAACGCAAAATTACTGATCATTACGAAAAAAACGCAATCGGACGCATTCGGCCCGTTCGTGGGTTAGTAAATGTGCCCCTAAGAGTTAATATAAAGGTGAACTAGACACGGGTTGGTTAATACATTTGCCAGGAACGGCCTCATTGTAATTAAAGAAATTATTTCCATAAATAAAAATAACCATGTGACCTTTCTGGCCCCTCCTACCATGCAAATCAGCCACCTACCAGTGCCAATGAAATAACAGGATTTGTGCATTTTTCCAACAAAAAGCTCGAGTCCAATAATAGCGTAAATGATGATGACGAAGAGGACGAGGAGGGCGATGTGAAGGAGCGGGACCATGGCTTTAATGATGGAGTTCAACACGACCTGTAAACCTGCGGAGAGAAAGGGCACGTTATTTCCCAAAATAAATACACTATAAATGGGAATTAACCTGCGCCAAGCGCGGCCTTCCTCGAGCGCAGCCAATCACGGGCCCCTAAAAATAGCAGCTAAATGGTCCCCTACTGAGGCCTAAATCCGGCCAATCAGATCTGGCATGTTCCCCTCACAGCTACAATAGAAAGTGCTCAGAACTCCCTGATATGGGATTTTAAAGGGAAAGTATATTTTAAAGGGGAAGTATAACAAAAGCATGAAATCTGCTATGCAAAGAGAATCATTTCTGTCAATATATATATATATATATAGGCAGCCTGGCACAATTATCGGTGTGGGGGTGCCTCTGTACCCCAAAATTAGCTTCCCAAGGTCCGTGCAAGTGAGGGTAGGAAAGCATTGACCCCTCTCTGCCTGCCCCCCCCAGTGCTATTCCCATACATTCAAAAGGGATCACTGAATAAAGTGGCCAGAGATCCAATGCCAATGGGCAGAGCTGGGAGAGAGTAATATTCTGAGACAATTTGCAATTGGTCTTCATTTATTATTGCTCATGATTTTTACATTATTTAGTTTTCTGTCTAGCAGCTCTCAAGTTTGGACTTTAGCAGCTATCTGGTTGCTAGGGTCCAAATTACCTTAGGAACCAGGCAGTAGTTTGACTGAGAGACTGCCGTATGAAAAGGAGAGGGACTGAAAGATAAGGAATAAAAAGTAACAATAGGGACAATTTTAGGATCCGGCCGAACCCCAAACCCTTTGTGTATTCAGTGCATCCCTATTATTAACCCTGTGCTGACGTAGTGGGGTGCCCTGTGCTAACACAGTGGGGTACCATGCACTTGTGGGGACACAGGCTTGGGGCCCAAATGTTGCAGAATAATAACTAGTAAAACATTTCTGAAACTGACCAATTGGAGCCTGCAGGACAGAGCTTTCAATATCCCTTGAGAGTTAAAGGGGAAGTTCACCTTTATACTCGAAATTAGCTTATTGCTTCCTTATAGGTCTAATCTAACAAACATTTTCATTGGCTTTAATTTGCTGGTTATTTATTAAGCTTCAAACCTTCTGTTTAAAGTATAAAGCCACCTGCATGCCAAGGTCAGTGCCCAGATCAGTGCCAGGGTCGGTACCAGGGTCAGTACCAGTGTCAGTGCCAGGGTCAGTACCAGTTTCAGGATCAGTGCCAGGGTTGGTAGCAGTGTCAGTGGCAGGATCAGTGCCAGGGTCGGTACCAGGGTCAGTGCCAGGGTCGGTACCAGTGTCAGTGCCAGTGTCAGTGCCAGAGTCGGTACCAGGGTCAGTGCCAGGGTCAGTGCCAGTGTCAGTGCCAGTGCCAGTGTCAGTGCCAGGGTCAGTGCCAGGGTCAGTACCAGTGTCAGTGCCAGTGTCAGTGTCAGGGTCGGTACCAGGGTCAGTGCCAGGGTCGGTACCAGGGTCAGTGCCAGTGTCAGGGTCGGTACCAGGGTCAGTGCCAGGGTCAGTGCCAGTGCCAGTGTCAGTGCCAGTGTCAGGGTCGGTACCAGGGTCAGTGCCAGGGTCAGGGCTCATTAGCAAATGCATTCGAATACAGGAGCACTAAGGGTGAAGACACACGGAGCTACTTAGTAACAGCTACTTGTCACGGCTACTAAACGCCAGAAAATCCCCTGCCATAGACAATACTGAGAATTGCCCCTGCTAAACACACGTAGAGACAGTTATCAGTAAATGATCAGCATTGTCTGTTTTAGTAGCTGCTACTAGTAGCTCCGTGTGTCTTCCCCCTTAGGGTGCAACTGTAGCTCCCATCCTTTGGAAAGAAAATGTCAGTAGAACTTACTGGGGACACCGGAGACCAGACGGAGGGGGCGCAGGACGCGGAAGGCTCTGAGGGCTTTGACATCGAAGCCGCCCGATTTGCCGCTGGAATGGTTTTCGCTGTTTGTTTCTTTGGTTGTTAATTGTTCCAGAGCTACGCTAAACAATCTGCCAATCAGAAGACAGCAACATAATGAGCCCTTTTATAGTTTGTTGGGGGGGAACCCCACCTTATGCATTACATTTTAGAAGGTAAAAGGGGGGCTTGAACCCAAATATCTGAAAACCATTATCCAATATCCCCTGCCCCATAACAGACACCAAACCCTTGCTCTGCAGGATCTGAGGGTTTACTTCCCCTTGAATTCCTCGGCCAATCGGGCCTTCCCTCCCAGCAAAGGGGAACTTACCCTACTATTACTATTACAAAATCCAGCAGGTTCCAGCCGTTGCGTACGTAGGCGCTGGGGTGCATGACTAGTCCGTACGCCACGATCTTCAGAAAAGTTTCAATTGTAAAAACGATGAGGAAGGCATATTCTACTTTTTCCTGCAAAACAGAGAGACGCAGAATTAGGGGGTCAGAAATCCCAATGCAAGAGGTATAATAACGTGACTATAAACTGCGTTACTTGGCCTTTATAACAGGGTCCAACTACAACTCCCAGCATCCCCTGGCAGCTTTCGGCAGTCACATGACCCTGGGGGTTGTAGTTGCACGAGACCCGGCTGGTTACTGTATAAAGTCAAGGGCACTTTGCATGTTCCAGGAGAGGAATGTATCGGAATGAATGGGGATATCTCCCCTACGGGATCAGATCTGGAGCCGTTAGGGCCCGGCAGCACAAGGGCCCCATTGTCATCTGACCTTCAGCCAATTAATCTGCTTATCATTCATTTCCCCATCATTCACCATCAACATATATATATTTGTGCAATTATCTGAGAGCAGAGGCGGAATGGAGAGGAACCCAAGATGGGGGGGGGGGGCACCCATATCCCTGGGTACACGGCGTGTCCCTTTCCATCTATATTAAAATGATTGGTCACCTTTGAGTTAACTTTTAGTAGGATGTAGAGAGTGATATTCTGAGACAATTTGCAATTGGTCTTCATTTTTTATTATTTATAGTTTTTTAGTTGTTTTTGGTTTAGGAGCTCTCCAGTTTGGAGTTTCAGCAGCTATTTGGTTGCTAGGGTCCACGTTACCTTAGCAACCAGGATGCGGTTTGAACAAGAGGCGGGTATATGAATAGGGGAGGGGCTGAATAGAAAGATAAGGAATAAAAAGTAACAATAACAATAAAACTGGGGCCTCACAGAGCAATAGGGTTTGGCTGCACATCCCACCATGCCCTACCCAACATACAGTAACATGATTGGCTGCTTCTCTGTAATAATAAGTACCTTGTGCTTAATTGGAACTGAGCTGCAAGAATCCACATTGGGGCAAAACTATCCAATTGGCTTTATTTACTGTTTAAATCACTTTGGTCGCCCCTGGGCATGATGGGAACCAATAGCCACACTGTATCTAACCTGAGTCGGACTGGGCCTCCCACCAGAACCCCTGACACCCAGGGCCCACTCACAACTACACGGAGGTTCTATAGATGATGGAAATAAGGACTTATGGCAAATTGTTCCAGACAGGGGCCCACTGGTACATCCCCTGGTACCCCAGCTAACCATCTAACCATAGCAAAGTGGGCTAGTTATATTGCCACTGGGGCAAGCTCACTTGTTATAATGAAATGGGTCCAGGTTGGCAGGGGGCACGGCAGGAGTCACTGAGTCCATCACTAGAGCAAATGGCTGCAGGTCCATAATGGATCCTATGAGCCCAGCACAGGGGGTCTTTGCCAGGAGCAAAGGATTGTGGGTGAGAGGCAATGGAAGGAACCATTATAGCACCAGGGGGCGCCCTTATACACAGGGTAAATAACTGTACTGACTGTGCCCCCCGGCATCGAGTGGAGCACAGCGCCCCCCCCTTTCCCCCTTCTGTATGGCTCCGAGTGGGGGGGGCCATGGCACCCATTAATTGCTGTGCTGGGGCAGAAGTGGGGGGGCTGCAAACCTGACAAAATAATCGGGATGAAGCTTTTCTCCCTAAAGTTATGAGCGACGGCAAATGGAACATGGAAGTTGGAAGTAGGTCAGGGCACTCAGGCTCACGTAATGCCAGCGAGCGGGGCCTTCCCTCTACCCAGCCGCCCGCTTAACCCATTCCTGCCATGGCAACTGCAACAACCCCTTTCCATTAATAACCCTCTCCTTGCCATGTCATGCTGAGAGTGCCAAGGGGTGAGAGAGCCAGGGGGTGAGAGTGACAGGGGGTGAGAGTGCCAAGGGGGTGAGAGAGCCAGGGGGTGAGAGTGACGGGGTGAGAGTGCCAGGGGGTGAGAGTGTCAGGGGGTGAGAGTGCCAGGGGGTGAGAGTGCCAAGGGGGTGAGAGTGCCAGGGGGTGAGAGTGCCAGGGGGTGAGAGTGCCAAGGGGGTGAGAGTGTCAGGGGGTGAGAGTGCCAGGGGGTGAGAGTGCCAGGGGGTGAGAGTGCCAGGGGGTGAGAGTGACAGGGGGTAAGAGTGTCAGGGGGTGAGAGTGCCAGGGGGTGAGAGTGCCAGGGGGTGATAGTGCCAAGGGGGTGATAGTGCCAAGGGGGTGAGAGTGCAAGGGGGTGATAGTGCCAAGGGGGTGAGAGTGCCAGGGGGTGAGAGTGCCAGGGAGTGAGAGTGCCAGGGGGTGATAGTGCCAAGGGGGTGAGAGTGCAAGGGGGTGATAGTGCCAAGGGGGTGAGAGTGCCAGGGGGTGAGAGTGCCAGGGAGTGAGAATGCAAGGGGGTGAGAGTGCAAGGGGGTGAGAGTGCCAAGGGGGTGAGAGTGCAAGGGGGTGATAGTGCCAAGGGGGTGAGAGTGCCAGGGGGTGAGAGTGCCAGGGGGTGAGAGTGCCAGGGGGTGAGAGTGCCAGGGAGGGAGAGTGCCAGGGGGTGAGAGTGCCAGGGGGTGATAGTGCCAAGGGGGTGAGAGTGCAAGGGGGTGATAGTGCCAAGGGGGTGAGAGTGCCAGGGGGTGAGAGTGCCAGGGAGTGAGAGTGCCAGGGGGTGATAGTGCCAAGGGGGTGAGAGTGCAAGGGGGTGATAGTGCCAAGGGGGTGAGAGTGCCAGGGGGTGAGAGTGCCAGGGAGTGAGAATGCAAGGGGGTGAGAGTGCAAGGGGGTGAGAGTGCCAAGGGGGTGAGAGTGCAAGGGGGTGATAGTGCCAAGGGGGTGATAGTGCCAGGGAGTGAGAGTGCCAGGGGGTGAGAGTGCCAGGGGGTGAGAGTGCCAAGGGGGTGAGAGTGCCAGGGGGTGAGAGTGCCAGGGAGTGAGAGTGCAAGGGGGTGAGAGTGCCAGGGGGTGAGAGTGCCAGGGGGTGAGAGTGCCAAGGGGGTGAGAGTGCCAGGGGGTGAGAGTGACAGGGGGTGAGAGTGTCAGGGGGTGAGAGTGCCAGGGGGTGAGAGTGCCAGGGGGTGAGAGTGCCAAGGGGGTGAGAGTGCCAGGGGTGAGAGTGCCAGGGAGTGAGAGTGCAAGGGGGTGATAGTGCCAAGGGGGTGAGAGTGCCAGGGGTGAGAGTGCCAGGGGGTGAGAGTGCCAGGGGGTGAGAGTGCCAGGGGGTGAGAGTGCCAGGGGGTAATAGTGCCAGGGGGTGAGAGTGCAAGGGGGTGATAGTGCCAAGGGGGTGAGAGTGCCAGGGGGTGAGAGTGCCAGGGGGTGATAGTGCCAAGGGGGTGAGAGTGCAAGGGGGTGATAGTGCCAAGGGGGTGAGAGTGCCAGGGAGTGAGAGTGCAAGGGGGTGAGAGTGCCAGGGGGTGAGAGTGCCAGGGGGTGAGAGTGTCAGGGGGTGAGAGTGCCAGGGGGTGAGAGTGCCAGGGGGTGATAGTGCCAAGGGGGTGAGAGTGCAAGGGGGTGATAGTGCCAAGGGGGTGAGAGTGCCAGGGGGTGAGAGTGCCAGGGGGTGATAGTGCCAAGGGGGTGAGAGTGCAAGGGGGTGATAGTGCCAGGGGGTGAGAGGGCCAGGGGGGGAGAGTGCCAGGGGGTGATAGTGCCAAGGGGGTGAGAGTGCAAGGGGGTGATAGTGCCAAGGGGGTGAGAGTGCCAGGGAGTGAGAGTGCAAGGGGGTGATAGTGCCAAGGGGGTCAGAGTGCCAGGGGGTCAGAGTGCCAGGGGGTGAGAGTGACAGGGGGTGAGAGTGCCAGGGAGTGAGAGTGCCAGGGGGTGAGAGTGCCAGGGGGTGAGAGTGCCAGGGGGTGAGAGTGCCAAAAGGTAAAAGCATCAGGGGGTAAGAGCACTGGGGGTGAGAGTGCCAGTGGGTGAGGGCGCCAGAGGCAAATCTGTCAGACAGAGGGAATCTGGCAATATCTGGGCTCAGAGGAATCCATGGGACCCCCACCCCGGGATGCTTGTGATATAAAAGCTCTTAAAGGAACAGTTCAGTGTAAATATGAAGCTGGGTGAAACAGACAGACTGCTCAAAATAAAAAATGTTTCAATATAGTTAGTTGGGCAAAAATGTAGTGGGCAGATGTCTAACATAATAGCCAGAACACTACTTGCTCCTTTACAGCTCTCTAAGCTGTTAGCAGTCAGTAACCAATCAGTGACTTGAGGGGGGGGGGCATATGGGGCATAACTGTCAGTTAGTTTGCATTTGAATCTGACCTGCGCTCGCACAAACTGACAGTTATGTCCCACTTGGCGCCCTCTCAAGTCACTGACTATCTAAGAGCATAGAGAGCTGTAAAGCAGGAAGTAGTGTTCTGGCTATTATTATTATTATTCATTTATTTAGAGTCTGAATGGGGTTCAGGGGGCTGTGGGAGTTGCGCTCGTTACGGAAGAATCAGATTGTTCAGCACCAGGGACAGCGGCAGATTCTGCCCAAATGTGATTCCGACTCTATAAACACAATGAGCCCAAACGGGTCGAAATACAACGGATCCCCAGCCCATTCCATTAAACAGCTCAATATAAGCCCGGTATATACACCCTGTATGCGGCTGCATTTGATGGATACACAAACATCCCCTGCACACACTTGGGTGGGGGGTTCTACTTTGCTAGAGCAGAACTTACGGATCGGATTTGGAATGTGATAGGGACCTTAGATTGTAAGCTCACTGGGGCAGGGACTGATGGGAATGGGATAGGGACCTTAGATTGTAAGCTCACTGGGGCAGGGACTGATGGGAATGTGATAGGGACCTTAGATTGTAAGCTCACTGGGGCAGGGGCTGATGGGAATGGGATAGGGACCTTAGATTGTAAGCTCACTGGGGCAGGGACTGATGGGAATGGGATAGGGACCTTAGATTGTAAGCTCACTGGGGCAGGGACTGATGGGAATGGGATAGGGACTTTAGATTGTAAGCTCACTGGGGCAGGGACTGATGGGAATGTGATAGAGACCTTAGATTGTAAGCTCACTGGGGCAGGGACTGATGGGAATGGGATAGGGGCCTTAGATTGTAAGCTCACTGGGGCAGGGACTGATGGGAATGGGATAGGGACCTTAGATTGTAAGCTCACTGGGGCAGGGACTGATGGGAATGTGATAGGGACCTTAGATTGTAAGCTCACTGGGGCAGGGACTGATGGGAATGTGATAGGGACCTTAGATTGTAAGCTCACTGGGGCAGGGGCTGATGGGAATGTGATAGGGCCCTTAGATTGTAAGCTCACTGGGGCAGGGGCTGATGGGAATGGGATAGGGATCTTAGATTGTAAGCTCACTGGGGCAGAAACTGATGTGAATGGGATAGGGGCCTTAGATTGTAAGCTCACTGGGGCAGGGATTGATGGGAATGTGATAGGGACCTTAGATTGTAAGCTCACTGGGGCAGGGGCTGATGGGAATGGGATATGGGCCTTAGATTGTAAGCTCACTGGGGCAGGGACTGATGGGAATGGGATAGGGACCTTAGATTGTAATCTCACTGGGGCAGAAACTGATGTGAATGGGATAGGGGCCTTAGATTGTAAGCTCACTGGGGCAGGGGCTGATGGGAATGGGATAGGGACCTTAGATTGTAAGCTCACTGGGGCAGGGGCTGATGGGAATGTGATAGGGACCTTAGATTGTAAGCTCACTGGGGCAGGGGCTGATGGGAATGTGATAGGGACCTTAGATTGTAAGATCACTGGGGCAGGGGCTGATGGGAATGGGATAGGGATCTTAGATTGTAAGCTCACTGGGGCAGGGACTGGTGGGAATGTGATAAGGACCTTAGATTGTAAGCTCACTGGGGCAGGGACTGGTGGGAATGTGATAGGGACCTTAGATTGTAAGCTCACTGGGGCAGGGGCTGATGGGAATGGGATAGGGACCTTAGATTGTAAGCTCACTGGGGCAGGGACTGATGGGAATGGGATAGGGTCCTTAGATTGTAAGCTCACTGGGGCAGGGACTGATGGGAATGGGATAGGGACCTTAGATTGTAAGCTCACTGGGGCAGGGACTGGTGGGAATGTGATAGGGACCTTAGATTGTAAGCTCACTGGGGCAGGGGCTGATGGGATTGTGATAGGGACCTTAGATTGTAAGCTCACTGGGGCAGGGGCTGATGGGAATGGGATAGGGACCTTAGACTGTAAGCTCACTGGGGCAGGGACTGATGGGATAGGGACCTTAGACTGTAAGCTCACTGGAGCAGGGACTGATGGGAATGGGATAGGGGCCTTAGATTGTAAGCTCACTGGGGCAGGGACTGATGGGAATGGGATAGGGACCTTAGATTGTAAGCTCACTGGGGCAGGGACTGGTGGGAATGTGATAGGGACCTTAGATTGTAAGCTCACTGGGGCAGGGACTGATGGGAATGGGATAGGGACCTTAGATTGTAAGCTCACTGGGGCAGGGGCTGATGGGAATGTGATAGGGACCTTAGATTGTAAGCTCACTGGGGCAGGGACTGATGGGAATGGGATAGGGACCTTAGATTGTAAGCTCACTGGGGCAGGGACTGATGGGAATGGGATAGGGACCTTAGATTGTAAGCTCACTGGGGCAGGGACTGGTGGGAATGTGATAGGGACCTTAGATTGTAAGCTCACTGGGGCAGGGGCTGATGGGAATGGGATAGGGACCTTAGATTGTAAGCTCACTGGGGCAGGGGCTGATGGGAATGGGATAGGGACCTTAGATTGTAAGCTCACTGGGGCAGGGGCTGAATGGAATGGGATAGGGACCTTAGACTGTAAGCTCACTGGGGCAGGGACTGATGGGAATGGGATAGGGACCTTAGACTGTAAGCTCACTGGGGCAGGGACTGATGGGAATGGGATAGGGACCTTAGATTGTAAGCTCACTGGGGCAGGGGCTGATGGGAATGTGATAGGGACCTTAGATTGTAAGCTCAGTGGGGCAGGGACTGATGGGATAGGGACCTTAGAGTGTAAGCTCACTGGGGCAGGGGCTGATGGGAATGGGATAGGGACCTTAGACTGTAAGCTCACTGGGGCAGGGACTGGTGGGAATGTGATAGGGACCTTAGACTGTAAGCTCACTGGGGCAGGGACTGATGGGATAGGGACCTTAGACTGTAAGCTCACTGGGGCAGTGACTGATGGGAATGGGATAGGGACCTTAGATTGTAAGCTCGCTGGGGCAGGGACTGATGGGAATGTGATAGGGGCCTTAGATTGTAAGCTCACTGGGGCAGTGACTGATGGGAATGGGATAGGGACCTTAGACTGTAAGCTCACTGGGGCAGTGACTGATGGGAATGGGATAGGGACCTTAGACTGTAAGCTCACTGGGGCAGGGACTGGTGGGAATGTGATAGGGACCTTAGACTGTAAGCTCACTGGGGCAGGGACTGATGGGATAGGGACCTTAGACTGTAAGCTCACTGGGGCAGGGACTGATGGGAATGGGATAGGGACCTTAGATTGTAAGCTCACTGGGGCAGGGGCTGATGGGAATGGGATAGGGACCTTAGATTGTAAGCTCACTGGGGCAGGGACTGATGGGAATGGGATAGGGACCTTAGATTGTAAGCTCCACTGGGGCAGGGACTGATGGGAATGTGATAGGGACCTTAGATTGTAAGCTCACTGGGGCAGGGGCTGATGGGAATGTGATAGGGCCCTTAGATTGTAAGCTCACTGGGGCAGGGGCTGATGGGAATGGGATAGGGATCTTACATTGTAAGCTCAGTGGGGCAGGGACTGGTGGGAATGTGATAAGGACCTTAGATTGTAAGCTCACTGGGGCAGAAACTGATGTGAATGGGATAGGGGCCTTAGATTGTAAGCTCACTGGGGCAGGGATTGATGGGAATGTGATAGGGACCTTAGATTGTAAGCTCACTGGGGCAGGGGCTGATGGGAATGGGATATGGGCCTTAGATTGTAAGCTCACTGGGGCAGGGACTGATGGGAATGGGATAGGGACCTTAGATTGTAATCTCACTGGGGCAGAAACTGATGTGAATGGGATAGGGGCCTTAGATTGTAAGCTCACTGGGGCAGGGGCTGATGGGAATGGGATAGGGACCTTAGATTGTAAGCTCACTGGGGCAGGGGCTGATGGGAATGTGATAGGGACCTTAGATTGTAAGCTCACTGGGGCAGGGGCTGATGGGAATGTGATAGGGACCTTAGATTGTAAGATCACTGGGGCAGGGGCTGATGGGAATGGGATAGGGATCTTAGATTGTAAGCTCACTGGGGCAGGGACTGGTGGGAATGTGATAAGGACCTTAGATTGTAAGCTCACTGGGGCAGGGACTGGTGGGAATGTGATAGGGACCTTAGATTGTAAGCTCACTGGGGCAGGGGCTGATGGGAATGGGATAGGGACCTTAGATTGTAAGCTCACTGGGGCAGGGACTGATGGGAATGGGATAGGGGCCTTAGATTGTAAGCTCACTGGGGCAGGGACTGATGGGAATGGGATAGGGACCTTAGATTGTAAGCTCACTGGGGCAGGGACTGGTGGGAATGTGATAGGGACCTTAGATTGTAAGCTCACTGGGGCAGGGGCTGATGGGATTGTGATAGGGACCTTAGATTGTAAGCTCACTGGGGCAGGGGCTGATGGGAATGGGATAGGGACCTTAGACTGTAAGCTCACTGGGGCAGGGACTGATGGGATAGGGACCTTAGACTGTAAGCTCACTGGAGCAGGGACTGATGGGAATGGGATAGGGGCCTTAGATTGTAAGCTCACTGGGGCAGGGACTGATGGGAATGGGATAGGGACCTTAGATTGTAAGCTCACTGGGGCAGGGACTGGTGGGAATGTGATAGGGACCTTAGATTGTAAGCTCACTGGGGCAGGGACTGATGGGAATGGGATAGGGACCTTAGATTGTAAGCTCACTGGGGCAGGGACTGATGGGAATGGGATAGGGACCTTAGATTGTAAGCTCACTGGGGCAGGGACTGATGGGAATGTGATAGGGACCTTAGATTGTAAGCTCACTGGGGCAGGGACTGATGGGAATGGGATAGGGACCTTAGATTGTAAGCTCACTGGGGCAGGGACTGATGGGAATGGGATAGGGACCTTAGATTGTAAGCTCACTGGGGCAGGGACTGGTGGGAATGTGATAGGGACCTTAGATTGTAAGCTCACTGGGGCAGGGGCTGATGGGAATGGGATAGGGACCTTAGATTGTAAGCTCACTGGGGCAGGGGCTGATGGGAATGGGATAGGGACCTTAGACTGTAAGCTCACTGGGGCAGGGACTGATGGGAATGGGATAGGGACCTTAGACTGTAAGCTCACTGGGGCAGGGACTGATGGGAATGGGATAGGGACCTTAGATTGTAAGCTCACTGGGGCAGGGGCTGATGGGAATGTGATAGGGACCTTAGATTGTAAGCTCAGTGGGGCAGGGACTGATGGGATAGGGACCTTAGAGTGTAAGCTCACTGGGGCAGGGGCTGATGGGAATGGGATAGGGACCTTAGACTGTAAGCTCACTGGGGCAGGGACTGGTGGGAATGTGATAGGGACCTTAGACTGTAAGCTCACTGGGGCAGGGACTGATGGGATAGGGACCTTAGACTGTAAGCTCACTGGGGCAGTGACTGATGGGAATGGGATAGGGACCTTAGATTGTAAGCTCGCTGGGGCAGGGACTGATGGGAATGTGATAGGGGCCTTAGATTGTAAGCTCACTGGGGCAGTGACTGATGGGAATGGGATAGGGACCTTAGATTGTAAGCTCACTGGGGCAGTGACTGATGGGAATGGGATAGGGACCTTAGACTGTAAGCTCACTGGGGCAGGGACTGGTGGGAATGTGATAGGGACCTTAGACTGTAAGCTCACTGGGGCAGGGACTGATGGGATAGGGACCTTAGACTGTAAGCTCACTGGGGCAGGGACTGATGGGAATGGGATAGGGACCTTAGATTGTAAGCTCACTGGGGCAGGGGCTGATGGGAATGGGATAGGGACCTTAGATTGTAAGCTCACTGGGGCAGGGACTGATGGGAATGGGATAGGGACCTTAGATTGTAAGCTCACTGGGGCAGGGACTGATGGTTATGGGATAGGGACCTTAGATTGTAAGCTCACTGGGGCAGGGACTGATGGGATAGGGACCTTAGACTGTAAGCTCACTGGGGCAGGGACTGATGGGAATGGGATAGGGACCTTAGATTGTAAGCTCACTGGGGCAGGGACTGATGGGAATGGGATAGGGGCCAGTTCCACACTAAAGTCCCATGTATTCTGGTTTGAGTGAGCAGAGCGGTTGCAGAATGAGCCCCCCGGCCCCCCGGCCCCATTTCTCTATGTCTCTAAAAGGTAAAATAACTCAATCAGGCCGGACGAGGGATTCCCAACCGATGACGCCTGCGCTTATTTTTAGAGCGCAATATACAGAGAGCGGCGTTGTTATGACAGGGTTAATGTCCCATTAAAGGGACAGGACTCACATTAGCAGCCAATCATTATCCTTCAAACAAAAAGCCAAAAACACAGAGTTTGACAGCAGAAAAGAAGCAGCTGCCATTTAGGTTTTCCTTTAACCCTTTGCTTTATTGCTGTGTATCTATCCCTATATCTATCTATGGGGGTTCCTTTATGGGGTCCCCCCCACCCCTGCAGGAAGGCTGCTCCATGTATTTATTCACCTTTCTCTAATGAAGGTTCCCTTTCAGTTAGTATGGTCCTTATTCTACATTTACTCCCCTCTGATTGGTTTATATGGTCCTTATTCTACATTTACTCCCCTCTGATTGGTTTATATGGTCCTTATTCTACATTTACTCCCCTCTGATTGGTTTATATGGTCCTTATTCTACATTTACTCCCCTCTGATTGGTTTATATGGTCCTTATTCTACATTTACTCCCCTCTGATTGGTTTATATGGTCCTTATTCTACATTTACTCCCCTCTGATTGGTTTATATGGTCCTTATTCTACATTTACTCCCCTCTGATTGGTTTATATGGTCCTTATTCTACATTTACTGCCTTCTGATTGGTTTATATGGTCCTTATTCTACATGCACAGCCCTCTGATTGGTTTATATGGTCCGTATTCTACATGCACAGCCCTCTGATTGGTTTATATGGTCTTTATTCTACATTTACTCCCCTCTGATTGGTTTATATGGTCCGTATTCTACATGCACAGCTCTCTGATTGGTTTATATGGTCCGTATTCTACATGCACAGCTCTCTGAATGGTTTATATGGTCCTTATATGGTCCGTATTCTACATGCACAGCCCTCTGATTGGTTTATATGGTCCTTATTCTACATGCACAGCTCTCTGATTGGTTTATATGGTCCTTATTCTACATTTACTGCCTTCTGATTGGTTTATATGGTCCTTATTCTACATGCACAGCCATCTGATTGGTTTATATGGTCCTTATTCTACATGCACAGCCCTCTGATTGGTTTATATGGTCCTTATTCTACATTTACTCCCTCTGATTGGTTTATATGGTCCTTATTCTACATGCACAGCCATCTGATTGGTTTATATGGTCCGTATTCTACATGCACAGCCCTCTGATTGGTTTATATGGTCCTTATTCTACATTTACTCCCTCTGATTGGTTTATATGGTCCTTATTCTACATGCACAGCCCTCTGATTGGTTTATATGGTCCTTATTCTACATTTACTGCCTTCTGATTGGTTTATATGGTCCGTATTCTACATGCACAGCCCACTGATTGGTTTATATGGTCTTAATTCTACATTATTCTTATTCTGTGCCACTGGTACCGGGCATGGCATCCAACTCCATGCAGAACTAACTGCACAGACCCCTTACTGGGCAGATGTGACCTCACTTCCTGCTTGATGATTTCCCACGCCCCCTAAGCTTAGCTCCTCCCCAGCAGCCCACTGAGCACGTGCAGTGCCACTGACACACAAAAGATGGCCTAACAAGATCCAATATGGGGGGCTGGGGGCCTGGATCATTACTGCTATAGGGCTGCTGCGCCTCTGGGCTGGTACATTTCCATTTTCAGGGCTTAGTTCCCCTTTAAACGTTGAGCCCATCACAAGCGATTACACGCAGACAGGAGAATAATGCGCGGCTGCAGCAGTCGCAGCTCTCGGAGATGTGTCAGAATAATGCGCCGGTGTAAGTGCATGAGAAGAATTTGCCGTGTCAGATTTACAGGGAGGGTGGGATGAGCCCCCGGTGCGGCCGCCTCACATTAATCCCCCCTGACACCTTCTTCCTCTGTGCGGTGAATGTGCCCCATGCAGAGCCTTTCGTTTACATTCCTGGCAGCTCTGACTTCTCTCCCAGTCGCCGGGTGTATATAGTGTGAGTGAGCGCAGAGCTGCTCTGTTACTGGCGCTGCTCTCTGTACATCCGGCTCTGCGCCGGCCTGTGTGACACCCCAGTAAACCAGTAGTAACTCCATCACCGAAGCGCTTTGTACCCCGGCCAGGAACCGGCGCCGAGCCCATTATTCCCAACTGTGTTTGTGCCAAAGCTTCCTCTCCCTGTCACTCCCACTATTTCACTCAGGCCATAAACCCCCCTATGTATTTAGCATCAGTATAGTGTTTCCCTTAGACAGTACAGTATGGGGGTGGGGCTTATTGTGTGCCCAGAACATTCCTTCTCTGTATATTTGTATTTATACATATGGGTAGGAGGTGCCATAGTGTTTCCCTTAGACAGTACAGTATGGGGGTACAGCTTATTGTGTGCCCAGAACATTCCTTCTCTGTATATTTGTATTTATACATATGGGTAGGAGGTGCCATAGTGTTTCCCTTAGACAGTACAGTATGGGGGTACAGCTTATTGTGTGCCCAGAACATTCCTTCTCTGTATATTTGTATTTATACATATGGGTAGGAGGTGCCATAGTGTTTCCCTTAGACAGTACAGTATGGGGGTACAGCTTATTGTGTGCCCAGAACATTCCTTCTCTGTATAATTGTATTTATACATATGGGTAGGGGGTGCCATAGTGTTTCCCTTAGACAGTACAGTATGGGGGTACAGCTTATTGTGTGCCCAGAACATTCCTTCTCTGTATATTTGTATTTATACATATGGGTAGGAGGTGCCATAGTGTTTCCCTTAGACAGTACAGTATGGGGGTACAGCTTATTGTGTGCCCAGAACATTCCTTCTCTGTATATTTGTATTTATACATATGGGTAGGAGGTGCCATAGTGTTTCCCTTAGACAGTACAGTATGGGGGTACAGCTTATTGTGTGCCCAGAACATTCCCTCTCTGTATATTTGTATTTATACATATGGGTAGGGGGTGCCATAGTGTTTCCTTTGGACAGTAGAGGATGAGGGTATAGCTTATAACTGAAAGCCCATAGCAACATAAAGCCTACTTAGAAGATGGCGTAGTTTCCCTTTAACCCAACGCCCACCCACTTCTCCCCACCGGATGCAGTAGAACGAGTGCCATTACATAATATGACCTTGGAGTTGGGTATAAAGCCTTTGTCACAACAGAATTGTCTCACACCTTGATAAATCCGCGCCTACAATATAAATATTTCGCTCCAAATGGATCCCTTTCTGCGCTCGCGGGCACCGGCCTTTTAAGGAGAATATATATAAATTATATATATATATATATAAACCTGTGTGCAATGCTTATGCTGGGATGTTTCTAATTTAAAGGGGAAGTTAACCTCTTAGGCAACTTCATTACTGGGCTGTGTTATTTATTCTATTTATAAATAACAAATATATTTATTCGATGTTCAGGGGCGGTGTACGTGCCCTGAGGGGTTCCAAGTGTCGGGGCGCCTGTCTGTACCCCGTTTCTATTCACCCCCTGTTTGAAGCTTCGGCCAATAACTTTCTTTCCAGAGAAGGGAAACGCTGGTGCTGCAGCCGGAACAGTAACAAACGTAGATTTTAATCAAATATTCAGATAAATGGGGGGGGGGGTCAATGAATGGCTGGGGGCAATTAAGCACGTGCTGATATATGGGGGATATTGCCGGCTGATAAGGGAGAGATTGCCCATAACCAGCACAAGGGGCACATTCTTGTCTCCCAAATGTGAAGGGCAGACACAGAGGAGCGGCCGGCCAGGCTTATTAACCCCTGTTTGCCCACTGTATTATATTTATATATATATACATACACAGCTTGCCCAGAAAGGAGAAACCTAGGCCTGCGGGAGGCCATAAATCAAGTGTAAATGTGCTGCGTTACTTCCCCTTTAAAATCAAGTGAGCAGAATGGAGGAGGACAATTCCAGCGCTCGGCTATGTGTCTGTACAGTTTAGTTCTCCTTTATCGCCAGCGTTTATATCACAAGGGGCTGATTCTGCTTCGCTTTATGTCGGTGTAGCCAAGCGAGGAGGCGGCTCGGGGGAAAGTGCTCCGACCTCCTTTCTGTGGCTGAAAGTGAGCAAAGTGCTGTAATAAATGCACTTACACTCAGTAGCCACGAGGCACAGCCAGGGGCCCCTCTATTCACTTGCACCCCGGCTTAGTTCTACTACATCCCATGTGTAAAGGGCAACTGAGCCTGACTGTATCCTGGTCCCCATGTTAGCTCTGCACTTACTGTGTGTAACCAGGATCCCTCTCTCCCTAGTTACAGGGGCCGAGCAATTCCTCTGCATTCTCATCCCAACCATAAATAAACTGCTAAAGTGCAGAACATTCCGTAACTGAGCAGATTCTTATGTGCGGATTGTGATTTACAGCAGGAACTCAATGTAAATACAGAGTCACAGACAAATATTCCCCGTATCCCCGGTATCCCCGTACCCTCGGCTATTCCCTGTATCCCCGGTATCCCCGTACCCTTGGCTATTCCCGGTATCTCCGTACCCTTGGCTATTCCCGGTATCCCCGGTATCTCCGTACCCTTGGCTATTCCCCGTATCCCCGGTATCCCCGTACCCTTGGCTATTCCCGGTATCTCCGTACCCTTGGCTATTCCCCGTATCCCCGGTATCCCCGTACCCTCGGCTATTCCCCGTATCCCCGGTATCCCCGTACCCTTAGCTATTCCCCGTATCCCCAGTATCCCCGTACCCTCGGCTATTCCCTGTATCCCCGGTATCCCCGTACCCTTGGCTATTCCCGGTATCCCCGTACCCTTGGCTATTCCCCGTATCCCCGGTATCCCCGTACCCTTGGCTATTCCCCGTATCCCCGGTATCCCCGTACCCTTGGCTATTCCCCGTATCCCCGTATCCCCGTACCCTTAGCTATTCCCCGCATCCCCGGTATCCCCGTACCCTTAGCTATTCCCCGTATCCCCATACCCTTAGCTATTCCCCGTATCCCCGTACCCTCGGCTATTCCCCGTATCCCCGGTATCCCTGTACCCTTGGCTATTCCCCGTATCCCCGGAATCCCCGTACCTGGCTATTCCCCGTATCCCCGGTATCCCCGTACCCTTGACTATTCCCGTATCCCCGTACCCGTACCCTTGGCTATTCCCCGTACCCTTGGCTATTCCCCGTACCCCCGGTATCCGTACCCTTGGCTATTCCCCGTATCCCCGGTGTCCCCGTACCCTTGGCTATTCCCGTATCCCCGTACCCTTGGCTATTCCCCGTATCCCCGGTATCCCGTACCCTTGGCTATTCCCGTATCCCTATCCCCGTACCCTTGGCTATTCCCGTACCCTTGGCTATTCCCCGTACCCCGGTATCCCCGTACCCATGGCTGATCCCGTACCCTTGGCTTCCGCCGTACCCCCGTATCCCCGGTATCCCCGTACCCTTGGCTATTCCCTGTACCCCCGGTATCCCCGTACCCTTGGCTATTCCCCGTATCCCCATACCCTTGGCTATTCCCCATATCCCCATACCCTTGGCTATTCCCCATACCCTTAGCTATTCTCCGGTATCCCCGGTATCCCCGGTATCCCCGTACGCTTGGCTATTCCCCGTATCCCCGGTATCCCCGTACCCTTGGCTATTCCCCGTATCCCCGGTATCCCCGTACCCTTGGCTATTCCCCGTATCCCCGTACCCTCGGCTATTCCCCGTATCCCCGGTATCCCCGTACCCTTAGCTATTCCCCGTATCCCCATACCCTTGGCTATTCCCCATACCCTTAGCTATTCCCCGGTATCCCCGTACCCTTGGCTATTCTCCGTATCCCCGGTATCCCCGTACGCTTGGCTATTCCCCGTATCCCCGTACGCTTGGCTATTCCCCGTATCCCCGGTATCCCCGTACCCTTGGCTATTCCCCGTATCCCCGTATCCCCGTACCCTCGGCTATTCCCCGTACCCCCCGAAACCCCGTACCCTTGGCTATTCCCCGTATCCCCATACCCTTGGCTATTCCCCATACCCTTAGCTATTCCCCGGTATCCCCGTACGCTTGGCTATTCCCCGTATCCCCGGTATCCCCGTACGCTTGGCTATTCCCCGTATCCCCGGTATCCCCGTACGCTTGGCTATTCCCCGTATCCCCGGTATCCCCGTACCCTCGGCTATTCCCCGTATCCCCGTACCCTCGGCTATTCCCCGTACCCCCGGTATCCCCGTACCCTTGGCTATTCCCCGTATCCCCATACCCTTGGCCATTCCCCGTATCCCCATACCCTTGGCTATTCCCCATACCCTTAGCTATTCCCCGGTATCCCCGTACCCTTGGCTTTTCTCCGTATCCCCGGTATCCCCGTACGCTTGGCTATTCCCCGCATCCCCGGTATCCCCGTACCCTTGGCTATTCCCCGTATCCCCGTACCCCGGCTATTCCCCGTATCCCCGTACCCTTGGCTATTCCCCGTATCCCCGTACCCTTGCTATTCCCCGTATCCCCGGTATCCCCGTACCCTTAGCTATTCCCCATATCCCCGTACCCTCGGCTATTCCCCGTATCCCCGGTATCCCTGTACCCTTGGCTATTCCCCGTATCCACGGTATCCCCGTCCTCTCGGCTATTCCCCGTATCCCTGGTATCCCCATACCCTTAGCTATTCCCCGTATCCCCGTACCCTTGGCTATTCCCCATATCCCCGGTATCCCCGTACCCTTGGCTATTCCCCGTACCCCCGGTATCCCTGTACCCTTGGCTATTCCCCGTATCCCCGGTATCCCCGTACCCTTGGCTATTCCCCGTATCCCCGTACCCCCGGTATCCCTGTACCCTTGGCTATTCCCCATATCCCCGGTATCCCCGTACCCCCGGTATCCCTGTACCCTTGGCTATTCCCCGTATCCCCGTACCCTTGGCTATTCCCCGTATCCCCGTACCCTTGGCTATTCCCCGTATCCCCGTACCCTTGGCTATTCCCCGTATCCCCGTACCCCCGGTATCCCTGTACCCTTGGCTATTCCCCGTACCCCCGGTATCCCTGTACCCTTGGCTATTCCCCGTATCCCCGTACCCTTGGCTATTCCCCGTATCCCCGTACCCGCGGTATCCCTGTACCCTTGGCTATTCCCCATATCCCCGGTATCCCCGTACCCCCGGTATCCCTGTACCCTTGGCTATTCCCCATATCCCCGGTATCCCCGTACCCTTGGCTATTCCCCGTACCCCCGTACCCTTGGCTATTCCCCGTATCCCCGTATCCCTGTACCCTTGGCTATTCCCCATATCCCCGTATCCCCGTACCCTTGGCTATTCCCCGTACCCCCGGTATCCCCGGTATCCCCGTACCCTTGGCTATTCCCCATATCCCCGGTATCCCCGTACCCTTGCTATTCCCCGTACCCCCGGTATCCCCCGGTATCCCCGTACCCTTGGCTATTCCCCATATCCCCGGTATCCCCGTACCCTTGGCTATTCCCCGTACCCCCGGTATCCCCGGTATCCCCGTACCCTTAGCTATTCCCCGTACCCCCGGTATCCCCGGTATCCCCGTACCCTTGGCTATTCCCCGTATCCCCGTATCCCTGTACCCTTGGCTATTTCCCGTATCCCCGTATCCCTGTACCCTTGGCTATTCCCCGTATCCCCGTATCCCTGTACCCTTGGCTATTTCCCGTATCCCTGTACCCTTGGCTATTTCCCGTATGCCCGTATCCCTGTACCCTTGGCTATTCCCCGTATCCCCGTATCCCTGTACCCTTGGCTATTCCCCATATCCCCGGTATCCCCGTACCCTTAGCTATTCCCCGTACCCCCGGTACCCCCGGTATCCCCGGTATCCCCGGTATCCCCGTACCCTTAGCTATTCCCCGTATTCCCGTATTCCCCATAACAGACAGTTAATAGAAATAACAGGGGGCAGAACAATCCGTTACGCAGCATTGATGTTCCAAACTAAATTAAGGACTCCCTGAAGTTCCGGCAGTCGCGTGAGAACATTCCCGGAGGCCGAGGGCAATGCCCCGGGGAGACGGACAGATCAGAGAAACAGGCAAAAGCTCGTCGTCCTTATGTCCCGCTATTTGGGTGCCAGGACAATTCTATGTTATGGACCATAGCTGGGGGCCCGGGGCCCTGTACACAGGGGGGTCATTTATATACACTGGTGCAAATTTGCCCAGTGTTTATAAATGAGCCCCACAATGTTGGAGGATATTGTATATTTCACACTAACCAGCATATGTAATAAAAGGTGCTAAGTTTGCCCAGGAGCAGTAACCCATAGCAACCAATAAGATGTTTGCTTTTAAAGGGGTGGCTATTCAGTTTTTTAAATATTTGCCTTTCTCTTCTGCTTCTTTCCAGCTTTTAAATGGGGGGTCACTGACCCCGGCAGCCAAACCCTATTACTCCGTGAAGCTGCATTTTTATAGTTATTGCTCATTTTTATTCCTTATCTTTCTATTCAGCCCCTCTACTATTCATATTCCGATCTCTCGTATAATCCACTGCCTGGTTACTACGGTAAAAAAGACCCTAGCAACCAGATAGCTGCTAAAGTACTAAATGGAGAGCTGCTGAACAAAAAAGCTAAATAACTGAAAAACCATAACAAATAAAAAATGAAGACCAATTGCAAATTGTCTCAGGGGTGCCCTGCCCCTTTAAACAGGTTATCAGTAAATGCTGCCTGCCACCGCCCCTTGTACCCCGGCAACCCCCACCCACCAGCACCCACGGGATCTGCTATAATTATACAGAATAACATTGAGATCCCTGTGACTGAGGGACTTGGGTCGATGGCAGATACTGTAGCACCACGGAACCCAATAGCGATGCAGCTAACTGAGCTGTGAATGAATCCCCGCTGCGGGCAATATGGGGGCCAGATGGGGGCAGGACGGATAGTGCTATCGACAAGCCCGGAATATGCACCAGTGACACAGTCACCGTGTACAAAAGACCTCTGAGGGTCAGTGAATGCTGTGAGTTGTAGTTCAACATCACCTACGTGCCATAGAACCCTGCAGCCAACCTGCCATCCTGGTTCTCAGTCTAGAACTGTAAGAAACAAAGATCTGTACCATTATCTGGGCCAATATGGACGTCAGTAGAAAAGTGCAGAAGAAATTAACTTTTTAAAGGATGCTATTCTGAGACAATTTGCAATTGGTCTTCATTTTTTCTTTTTTGTTGTTTTTCAGTTATTTAGCTTTTTTGTTCAGCAGCTCTCCAGTTTGGAGTTTCAGCAGCTATCTAGTTGCTAGGGTTCAGTTTACCTTAGTAACCAGGCAGTGGTGTGTATGAAAGACTGGGTATATGAATAGGGGAGGGGCTGAATAGAAAGATAAGGAATAAAAAGTAACAATAACAATAAAACTGGAGCCTCACAGAGCAATAGGGTTTGGCTGCCGGGGTCAGTGACCCCCATTTGAAAGCTGGAAAGATAGAGTGGAGAGTGAAGGCAAATGATTCAATAACTATAAAAAAATAACTAATGAAGACCAATTGCAAAGTTGCTAGGAATAGGATATTCTATAACAGCGGTTCTCAACCTGTGGGTCGGGACCCCTTTGGGGGTCGAAAGACCCTTTCACAGGGGTCGCCTAGGACAGGGGTCTCAAACTCGCGGCCCGCGGGCCATTTGCGGCCCTCGGTACAGTATTTTGTGGCCCGCACCAACGCCTTCTCAAAAGCAATGAATGGGTCACGATTTTTATTGCGATTCAAGGGATAATGCAAGGCACGGTGGGCGGGAGCTGCTGATTGCGGAAATGACGTTATGCCATCATAACAGTTATTATGGGAAGACGTTCTGTGTACACAATTAGCTGCTAAGGAGCTAATTGTGCACACAGAACGTCTTCCCATAATAACTGTTATGATGGCATAACGTCATTTCCGCAATCAGCAGCTCCCGCCCGCCGTGCCTTGCATTATCCCTTGAAAGCCAATTTTTTGTGAAATCCCTTATGCGGCCCAGCCTCAACCTGACTTTGCCTCCTGCGGCCCCCAGGTAAATTGAGTTTGAGCCCCCTGGCCTAGGACCATCTGGAAAACACATATTTCTGATGGTTTAAGGAACCGAGACAACGCTTCTCTATGGTTGGGGGTCACCATAACATGAGGAACTGTATTAAAGGGTCACAGCATTAAGAAGGTTGAGAACCACTGTTCTATAACATACTAGTTAAGGTGGGCCACCCCTTTAATTCAGGGGCTCAACACAAATCTGCCGTAGCACAGTCACCCCTAGCAACCAATCAGCATTTAGTTTTCATCTGCTGAGTGCAGGAATTGAGCAACTGGTTCCTATAGGTTACTGCACTATTTGTACTGAACCCCCTCAGTGCCGGAACTGCCTCCAATCAGCCCCCATAGTAACCCATAAGAACTCTAGTGCCCAAACTGCCCCATGTGCCACAAGTCCAATCCCAATGGGGCAAATACTAGGGATGCACTGAATCCAGGATTCAATTTGGGAATCTATGGGTCTGGCCGAACCAAATATGAATCCTTAAAGGGCCGGTTCATCTTCATCATCATTAAGTTAACTAGTATGTTATAATGGCCAATTCTAAGCAACTTTTCAATTGGTCTTTATTATTTATTTGTTATAGTTTGTGAATTATTTCCCTTCTTCTTCTGACTCTTTGCAGCTTTCAAATAGGGGTCACTGACCCCGGCAGCCAAACCCTATTGCTCTGTGAGGCTCCAGTTTTATTGTTATTGTTACTTTTTATTCCTTATCTTTCTATTCAGCCCCTCCCCTAATCATATTCCAGTCTCTCATCCAAACCACTCACTGGTTACTAAGGAGACTTAGACCCTAGCAACCAAATAACTGCTGAAACTAAATAGCTAAAAAACTACAAATAATAAAAAATGAAGACCAATTGCAAATAGTCTCAGAATATCACTCTCTACATCAAACTAAAAGTTAGGGATTTGGGGTCCGGCCGGGCCCTAACACAATGGATTCAGTGCACCCCAAATAAATACAATAGAGCAGAGAAATTCAGCAGCCGCTCCGTTTATTTATAAATCTGTGAAGCGCTGGGAACAGGGACACGGAATGGATTTGTTCCGTCACATCCCCCCCCCCGGGCAAGAGGAGAGAGAGCCTGCAGTGATTGGCTGGATATCCCCGTGGCGCTGCAAGGGTTACACACAGCAGCATCTGTTGCTAAACACTAAGTCACTAAAGGACCCCCCGGCGCGGAGCCCCCACGGCACAGCCGAGCGTATTTACTAATATAAACAAAGGCCGGAGGCTTGTGATTGGCTGGGGCAGGTCTGCGGGCGCTGCTGGGGGGCACACACATACCCCATTAGCCACTTTGCTGTTAAAGTCAACAAACAGCAGGTGTTTGTGCTCCTCTGCAACCGGGTTTTATGAGCAGAACTGCTGCTCCGCTGGGCTGATAATCACTTTCCAGCCCGACGCACAGGTTCCTCAGCACCATCTGCCCCGGCCGGGAACTCAGGGCTCATTCACTAGCAAGGCGCCCGATCCGGTTCTGCCCAAATGCCCAAGCCTCAAAATATTCAGTGGGATACAAATATAGAAAGAATTATACCCAAAAAAGCCTTTATTTCACCAATAATCGTGCGACGAATCGTGCGAAATTCCCGACTTCAGTAGGAACAGGATATGGAATTGTGGGGAGCCCCCCCCCCCCCGAAACACAAACTGAGCCCCCTGTATATACCCCCTGGGTACCGGTATATATGGGCTCATTCTATTCATGGATATGGGTACAGGTATAGGATCCCTTATCCAGAAACCCATTATCCAGAAAGTTTCGAATTACAGAAAGGCCATAGACTCATTTTTCTCATTTTTTTAAAACGATTTCCTTTTTCTCTGTAATAATAAAACAGTACCTGTACTTCATCCCAACTAAGATATAATTACCCCTTATTGGGGGCAGAACAGCCCTATTGGGTTTATTTAATGGTTAAATGATTTTTAGCAGATGTGAATTACGGAGAGATCCCTTATCCGGAAAATTCCAGGTCCTGAGAATTCTGGATAACAGGTCCGATACCTGTACCTGTACATATGGGCTCATTCTATTCATGGATCAGACTGTTGCCCTACACGGTGTTTGTGTTCTTGCACTGACCTTGCACTACCAGCACCGGGCCGGCACCGCTGTATCTGTACTTTATACTTTATTATAGGGCGTCGCTAGGCAACCGCATCCTCACAGCATAAAGGCTCATTTACTGCACCGGAACGATAAATATTTGACTCCATTCAGTGCAACAGAATATTAGATTTATTTATTTATACCCCAAATACAAGAAAGATTAGGGGCCTGTGGGTCTTATCTATAGTTCTTATGTTATATTGCCTATATTATCTATATTTTACTCTACCCTGCCCACTGCAGGTTGTAGGTCCAGGTCGGGTCCGATCGGTTCCACTCAGGACTCCAGCATGGAGATAGAGGACAGACTACATTACCCAGAATTCCCACTTTCTTTCTCTGGCTGCAGCCTGACTAGAACCAGGACCAAGTGGGTCTCTGTAGCTGAAGGCTGGGACCCTGCTTTATAGAAACAACAAACAAAACCCGATGGCTCTGAGTATTCCCAGGCGTCACAGTCCCATTAACTTGCACATAATATTTGGGTTATGGGTCGGCAGGCACCGGGGGAAGAATCCCTTCAGACGGCACCAACTAGGGGGGACTCACAAGGACTAACGGGGGGCACAGAGTAGGGGGCAGAATGAGCACATCGGTGCCGCTGGCACAGTTCCCATCAGTACAGGCAGCACATTTGTGCCATTTACAGACAAAAGTGCAATAAGGGGCAATGATGAGCACTAAGGGGTGCAAAAGCACAAACTGCCCTTACTCCCTGCCAGCTGAAAACTCTTGGGCCATAAACCCAATACATTCTCCCCCAGGACTTTTATGAGCATCTCTGCACTTTGTCTATTTACGTTGGAGCGGTTTAAGCCGGTCCCTGGTTCTGACATTGCCGGACTAAATGAACTGTGCCGTGCCGGCCACCCAAGGAGTCATTTGCAATCTCCAGGCTAAACAGAATCCTCCCGGCACAGGGCAGCCCTCCAGCACTTGTACTGAGCCCAGAGCTGCTTTCAGCGACACCGTATTAATCAGGAACATTTCTGGCCAAAAGTCCGTCTCACACCATGTCCTCAGTCAGAACAGTCAGTGCCAAGTTCCAAACTGTCCCTGGAAGCCACATCAGGGCGACGCTGTTCAACTGGATCGTGTGGTTCTGATGGGTGAGAACCTGCGTCACTACCTGCAAGCTGGACTGGGGGGTAAAGGGCAGCAAGGGGAGGGGCAACCCAACTGCCCCCCTGTGGGATGGAACCCCGACTGTGAGCCTGACCCCCAACATCACTGCCCAACCTCACTAATGCCCTTGTGGCTGAATGGGAGCAACTCCCAGCAACACTGTTCCACCATCTAGTGGAAACCTTCCCAGAAGGGCAGGGGCAGTTATAGCAGCAAGGGGAGGGGCAACCCAACTGACCCCCTGTGGGATGGAACCCCGACTGTGAGCCTGACCCCCAACATCACTGCCCAACCTCACTAATGCCCTTGTGGCTGAATGGGAGCAACTCCCAGCAACACTGTTCCACCATCTAGTGGAAACCTTCCCAGAAGGGCAGGGGCAGTTATAGCAGCAAGGGGAGGGGCAACTCCATATTAACCCCCTTGGGTTGGGAATAAGATGTTGAGGGGCAGGTGTGCCCTTTAAATTCAATTTCTTAAGAAAAAACTGCGGTGCCAATAAAGGCATAAAGCGCCACTTGAATGAGTTGTGTGCAAATAATTTCCTAATGAGCATTTAGAGGGGGGGGGGCGCATTTCTACATCACAAAATAATTACAGGGTGGATTTCAATCTCCGGCGCTTGATCACTGGGAGACGAAGCTCTCGTGGCGGCGGCGGGGCGTCTTTATGTCACCTTGGCGCTTTAATCTCGCCTCCCTAATGCTTTATTCATGGGGAAACGTTTCAGCCGCCATCATTTGATTCCCTTTCATACTGGGAAATAAACACTTCAAGGCTTTTCAAGAGCCCTAAAGATAATTAGCGACGCAGGGCGGAATGCGTTGCCATTAAGTTTGGATGCGTGCAACCTGGCAGGTTCTTGACTTTAATTGGGTTGGAACCGACACCGCCAGCTCAAAGAGACCTTTCATTATGTAGCAGCCGCCATCTTAACTTTTATGCAGCACTAATTGGGGCAACATAGTCGCTACTTCCGACCTTCTGGGCAAGGAGAATGGATATCCCATTAGCCAGGGAGATTTTGGGGTAGAGGATTCCTGCCCCTCATGAGTACAGTGGCTAATAGCGGGGTAAAGTGGGGTTCTCTTGCACCTCTGGGCACTGGACCCCAAAAGCTGAAGATCCACAAAGCCCCAGAGAGCAGACAACCCTGCACAAAGGCGAGGGGCAAGTACTTTATGTCTGGGGCTCTAAGGTTTAGGCTTTCCTTGTCCTTTAAAAGGCAACTATGAACCTCAATGACCACATTACTATCAGGGAGGCACCGAATCCATTATTTTTGGGTTCGGCCGAACCCTGAATCTTTCATGATTTGGCCCAATACCGAACTGAATGAAGGTGGAATTCTGGGGCAAATGATACATGTGGGGAATAAAAGTACAGCGATTTGCACCTGAAAATTGCCCCTAGTCGAGCATGGAATGGGCAGTCTTGGCACATCAACGGGGTGGGCGAGTTACCCCCCAATTTTATTTCCCAGGGGTCAGGGGTCAGCTTGGCATTTCTGTAATGGCAGTGACTGTGTGCATTACATACATATATATATTAGGGTGCACCAAATCTAACTCCGAACCCTGAATCTTTCATGATTTGGCCCAATACCGAATGATGCTGGAATTCTGGGGCAAACGATGCATTGTGGGGAATACAAGCACGGCGATTTGCTTCCAAAAATTGCCCCTAGTCGAGCATGGAATGGGCAGTCTTGGCACATCAAGGGGGTGGGCGAGTTACCCCCCAATTTTATTTCCCAGGGGTCAGGGGGCAGCTTGGCATTTCTGTAATGGCAGGGACTGTGTGCATTACATACATATATATATTAGGGTGCACCAAATCTAACCCCGAACCCTGAATCTTTCATGATTTGGCCCAATACCGAATGATGCTGGAATTCTGGGGCAAATGATGCATTGTGGGGAATACAAGCACGGCGATTTGCTTCCAAAAATTTCCCCTAGTCGAGCATGGAATGGGCAGTCTTGGCACATCAAGGGGGTGGGCAAGTTACCCCCCAATTGTATTTCCCAGGGGGCAGCTTGGCATTTCTGTAATAGCATTACATATATATATATATTAGGGTGCACCCAATCCAACCCCGAATCCTTCATGATAGATTTGCCCAAATACTAAGTTGCACAGACTATGGCGGTGTGTTTTGGGCCCTTCAGTTCTGTATTTCTAGGCCACAACCCCACGTGCGCCTGAAGCGCCCAAACAAACCCGCGTGACACCGGCCCCCCAGTTCTGACAGCTTCACACTGTGGGGTGCTGGGATCTTCGTTAGTCTTGTTGGTGTTTACTCGCTGCCACTATGTTTAAATGTAATTGCCGGGAGCCTGATCCTTTCTGATGGAAATGAGACGGTAATTAGATTGCAGTGAATAATAGTATTAGCGCAACACTAAGCCTCTGCCCAGGGTTTAGTTACACTCCCGAGAGAGAGGGATTCTGGGGCCTCACCAACTGCATGCCGGGGGGCTTTGCCTTACTCCCTAGCTCCATCTGGCCCGAGGGGTTCTGTGCCCCCCATATAAAGGCACAAGGCTGCAGGCTGAGTTATACAGGGAACTCTGAGTATCACTCATGTATTATAAGGGATAATGTACCCCCTACTGTAAATGATAAGGATATTAGCAGTCACTGAGGGGTTCTGTGCCCCCCATATAAAGGCACAAGGCTGCAGGCTGAGTTATACAGGGAACTCTGAGTATCACTCATGTATTATAAGGGATAATGTACCCCCTACTGTAAATGATAAGGATATTAGCAGTCACTGAGGGGTTCTGTGCCCCCCATATAAAGGCACAAGGCTGCAGGCTGAGTTATACAGGGAACTCTGAGTATCACTCATGTATTATAAGGGATAATGTACCCCCTACTGTAAATGATAAGGATATTAGCAGTCACTGAGGGGTTCTGTGCCCCCCATATAAAGGCACAAGGCTGCAGGCTGAGTTATACAGGGAACTCTGAGTATCACTCATGTATTATAAGGGATAATGTACCCCCTACTGTAAATGATAAGGATATTAGCAGTCACTGAGGGGTTCTGTGCCCCCCATATAAAGGCACAAGGCTGCAGGCTGAGTTATACAGGGAACTCTGAGTATCACTCATGTATTATAAGGGATACTGTACCCCCTACTGTAAATGATAAGGATATTAGCAGTCACTGAGGGGTTCTGTGCCCCCCATATAAAGGCACAAGGCTGCAGGCTGAGTTATACAGGGAACTCTGAGTATCACTCGTGTATTATAAGGGATAATGTACCCCCTACTGTAAATGATAAGGATATTAGCAGTCACTGAGGGGTTCTGTGCCCCCCATATAAAGGCACAAGGCTGCAGGCTGAGTTATACAGGGAACTCTGAGTATCACTCATGTATTATAAGGGATAAAGTACCCCCTACTGTAAATGATAAGGACATACATTGCTATGGGACAATCAGTAGATATAAGGCAAGGTCACACAAACCCATCCCCGGGTCGGTATCAGCTCGGTACCAGCTGGGTATCAGTACTGGGGCAGGGGAAGCCCATCCCATACCTGCCGGTGACACCGTGCGACTCACTTAACCTTGTGCCTATTTAGTGCAGATAATCCCCACCAGGGGCTCAGCTTAGCCGCTCGTCTGCTCGCTGACAATTAAACAAAGAAATCACATTAACTGTAACGCAGAAGCACAACGACAGCACCGAGGGGAGGAAGTCAGTGTTTCCCATAATAACCCCGGTGTAACACAAGGCAGCACTGCTGCCCGGGCAGCTTGGGTCACTCACTAGCAAACACCAATCGTGTATTCATTGATAGAAACCATCATTTGTAAATTCATCATGCGAAAGTTTCGAATTTCGTTTTATTTTTATCCAAAATCATTTGTGTAGTTTTCTAAAAAAAAATGAGAATTTCGGGAATATACTGCCATTTCTAGATAAAACTCCAAAATCAACACAGACGTTCATTCTTTAGTTATCCAGCAGCCATTTTAGGAGCATTGGTGCTCAATTTCCTCACTTGGATTTTAGAAAACAATAATGTGATTAACTTCCCCTTGAAACTGCGTGAAATAGAAAATAATAATGTGATTAACTTCCCCTTGAAACTGCGTAAAATAGAAATAATAATGTGATTAACTTCCCCTTGAAAATGTGTGAAATAGAAAATAATAATGTGATTAACTTCCCCTTGAAACTGCGTGAAATAGAAATAATAATGTGATTAACTTCCCCTTGAAACAGCGTGAAATAGAAAATAATAATGTGATTAACTTCCCCTTGAAAATGTGTGAAATATAAAATAATAATGTGATTAACTTCCCCTTGAAAATGTGTGAAATAGAAAATAATAATGTCATTAACTTCCCCTTGAAACTGCGTGAAATAGAAAATAATAATGTGATTAACTTCCCCTTGAAAGTGTGTGAAATAGAAATAATAATGTGATTAACTTCCCCTTGAAACTGCGTGAAATAGAAATAATAATGTGATTAACTTCCCCTTGAAACTGTGTGAAATAGAAATGTGATTAACTTCCCCTTGAAACTGCGTGAAATAGAAATAATAATGTGATTAACTTCCCCTTGAAACTGCGTGAAATAGAAATAATAATGTGATTAACTTCCCCTTGAAACTGCGTGAAATAGAAATAATAATGTGATTAACTTCCCCTTGAAAATGTGTGAACTAGAAATAATAATGTGATTAACTTCCCCTTGAAAATGTGTGAAATAGAAATAATAATGTGATTAACTTCCCCTTGAAAGTGTGTGAAATAGAAAACAATGATGGGATTAACTTCCCCTTGAAAGTGTGTGAAATAGAAAACAATGATGGGATTAACTTCCCCTTGAAAGTGTGTGAAATAGAAACATGATGGGATTACTTCCCTTGAAACTGCGTGAAATAGAAAACAATGATGGGATTAACTTCCCCTTGAAAGTGTGTGAAATAGAAAACAATGATGGGATTAACTTCCCCTTGAAAGTGTGTGAAATAGAAAACAATGATGGGATTAACTTCCCCTTGAAACTGCGTGAAATAGAAAACAATGATGGGATTAACTTCCCCTTGAAAGTGTGTGAAATAGAAAACAATGATGGGATTAACTTCCCCTTGAAAGTGTGTGAAATAGAAAACAATGATGGGATTAACTTCCCCTTGAAACTGCGTGAAATAGAAAACAATGATGGGATTAACTTCCCCTTGAAAGTGTGTGAAATAGAAAACAATGATGGGATTAACTTCCCCTTGAAAGTGTGTGAAATAGAAAACAATGATGGGATTAACTTCCCCTTGAAAGTGTGTGAAATAGAAAACAATGATGGGATTAACTTCCCCTTGAAAGTGTGTGAAATAGAAAACAATGATGGGATTAACTTCCCCTTGAAAGTGTGTGAAATAGAAAACAATGAGGGGATTAACTTCCCCTTGAAAGTGCGTGAAATAGAAAACAATGATGGGATTAACTTCCCCTTGAAAGTGTGTGAAATAGAAAACAATGATGGGATTAACTTCCCCTTGAAAAGTGTGTGAAATAGAAAACAATGAGGGGATTAACTTCCCCTTGAAAGTGTGTGAAATAGAAAACAATGATGGGATTAACTTCCCCTTGAAAAGTGTGCCAAGGACAGGCTGTCACTGCTATTCTATTTTTTCATGTTTTTTTACAATAAAACTCTACAAATGTGAATATTATAGGCCCCTATAGGCCTCAGTGCTTCTCGGCAGCTCAAACCCACCGCGTTTTTATATAAATGATATAAATATAATATATAAATCTTGAATGTGATTTTTAGATAAAATAAGAAAATACTCAGAATTATCCACATTTTTCAAGAAAAAAACTGAAACAATCGGATACAGGCAAAACCCCAAATACGTAAATCTCCAAAAAAGAATAATTCAACGGTCCCTGCCAGAAGCACAGTAGGAGGGGGAGAGCCAATCACAGCCCTGCACTCACACAGACAGGCTTCAGTTCCCTATCAGGTCAGCCTAGCTGCTGATTGGTTCCTATCCTACACTGTCGCCGCCCCCTACACAGCCTGGGAAAGGAGGCAGCAGGAAGTGGGACAGATGGGTGGGGCTAGGGGGGGTTGGGAGAAATTTTCAACAAATCAGCACAAAACACAACTTTTTAAAGCCCATTCCTTCCTTTAGATGAGTACAATTGGCACAATATTGTTTCTCACACAATGTCCCTTTTATGTTCCCCTCCGACACCATTATTTATTGGCAGAAGGGATGTCCAGACTATTGCCCCTTAGCAAGTGTGGAACTCCCAGCAGCCTCCACTAGCCCAGTGCACTTCAACAATAACCAACAGGCCAGAGATTGATCAACACAGATAGAAATAAAATTCTGTTGTCATCTTGCCCTACGGTCTCCATCTTGCCCTACTGTCTCCATCTTGCCCTACTGTCCCCATCTTGTCCTACTGTCTCCATCTTGCCCTACTGTCTCCATCTTGCCCTACTGTCTCCATCTTGTTCTACTGTCTCCATCTTGCCCTACTGTCTCCATCTTGCCCTACTGTCCCCATCTTGCCCTACTGTCCCCATCTTGCCCTACTGTCTCCATCTTGCCCTACTGTCCCCATCTTGTCCTACTGTCTCCATCTTGTCTTACTGTCACCATCTTGCCCTACTGTCCCCATCTTGCCCTACTGTCTCCATCTTGCCCTACTGTCTCCATTTTGTCTTACTGTCCCCATCTTGCCCTACTGTCTCCATCTTGCCCTACTGTCTCCATCTTGTCTTACTGTCACCATCTTGCCCTACTGTCACCATCTTGCCCTACTGTCACCATCTTGCCCTACTGTCTCCATCTTGCCCTACTGTCTCCATCTTGTCTTACTGTCTCCATCTTGCCCTACTGTCACCATCTTGCCCTACTGTCTCCATCTTGCCCTACTGTCTCCATCTTGTCCTACTGTCTCCATCTTGTCTTACTGTCACCATCTTGCCCTACTGTCTCCATCTTGCCCTACTGTCTCCATCTTGTCCTACTGTCTCCATCTTGTCTTACTGTCACCATCTTGCCCTACTGTCTCCATCTTGCCCTACTGTCACCATCTTGCCCTACTGTCTCCATCTTGCCCTACTGTCTCCATCTTGTCCTACTGTCTCCATCTTGCCCTACTGTCTCCATCTTGCCCTACTGTCTCCATGTTGCTCATCCAGCAATGCAATAACCAAACTCGAGTAACTGAGGAGAAGAAACAGCAATGTACTTACCAGGTTGTGGTTTGTTGAATTAGAATCATCTTCAGGAAACGGAATATAAACAGCTAAGGCCACGCAATTGGCAAAAATAGCCACTAGTATAAATATGTCAAATGGTCTGGAGGCGGAGTTAAGGTCTCATTGCAAAATGGGGTTCAGATCAAAATCATTTGCCCATAGCCCTTAATCCCATAAATCTGGGGGCACAGTTGGGAGCACAGTTGGGTATGGGGCAGGGAATTTATGGCTGTATCTGGGCTATTAAACCAGCGGTACTGGGGGCACAGTTGGGGGCCCGTTGGGTATGGGGCAGGGAATTTATGGCTGTATCTGGGCTATTAAACCAGCGGTACCGGGGGCACAGTTGGGTACAGGGCAGGGAATTTATGGCTGTATCTGGGCTATTAAACCAGCGGTACTGGGGGCACAGTTGGGGGCACGTTGGGTACGGGGCAGGGAATTTATGGCTGTATCTGGGCTATTAAACCAGCGGTACTGGGGCACAGTTGGGGGCACATTGGGTACGGGGCAGGGAATTTATGGCTGTATCTGGGCTATTAAACCAGCGGTACTGGGGGCACAGTTGGGGGCATGTTGGGTACAGGGCAGGGAATTTATGGCTGTATCTGGGCTATTAAACCAGCGGTACTTGGGGCACAGTTGAGGGCACATTGGGTACGGGGCAGGGAATTTATGGCTGTATCTGGGCTATTAAACCAGCGGTACTGGGGGGCACAGTTGGGGGCACGTTGGGTACAGGGCATGGAATTTATGGCTGTATCTGGGCTATTAAACCAGCGGTACTGGGGGCACAGTTGGGGACCCGTTGGGTACGGGGCAGGGAATTTATGGCTGTATCTGGGCTATTAAACCAGCGGTACTGGGGGCACAGTTGGGGGCACGTTGGGTACAGGGCAGGGAATTTATGGCTGTATCTGGGCTATTAAACCAGCGGTACTGGGGGCACAGTTGGGGGCACGTTGGGTACAGGGCAGGGAATCTATGGCTGTATCTGGGCTATTAAACCAGCGGTACTGGGGGCACAGTTGGGGGCACGTTGGGTACGGGGCAGGGAATTTATGGCTGTATCTGGGCTATTAAACCAGCGGTACTGGGGGCACAGTTGGGTACGGGGCAGGGAATTTATGGCCGTATCTGGGCTATTAAACCAGCGGTACTGGGGGCACAGTTGGGGGCACGTTGGGTACGGGGCAGGGAATTTATGGCTGTATCTGGGCTATTAAACCAGCGGTACTGGGGGCACAGTTGGGGGCACGTTGGGTACAGGGCAGGGAATTTATGGCTGTATCTGGGCTATTAAACCAGCGGTACTGGGGGCACAGTTGGGGGCACGGTGGGTACAGGGCGGTACTGGGGGCACAGTTGGGCGCACGTTGGGTGCAGGGTGGTACTGGGGGCACAGTTGGTCGTTCCATGGCAGTGAATGCCCCAGTTGGAGTAAGGTGCTTGTGGTGCCAGAGGTTGGGAAGGTGGGCAGCACCTACAGAGAAGCCCCCCACATGGGTATTAACCATTGCCAAGTGCTTAGGATCCCAATAAAAGGATACTTCCATTCCACGATGCTGATGCAGGCTCTCCGTATGGGGTTATTGAGATTCAGGCAGAAGAGGGCACGGGTCGGCCGGTTGTTGGTGGAGCTGCCTCCTTGCTTTTTGCTCTTCGCATATTGCTGCCGTTTCTTTTGGGACAGGGATCCGACCGGCAGGGGCTCAGCGGCGCTCATGTTCTGGGCGGCCTTGGCTTGCCTTGCAGCATCGATGGCAGCTTGCCAAGATAAAACTGTCGGTTTGGAAGGCGCTGGACCTTTCGACTGCGAAGCCGGCCCGTCAGCTGAGAGTGGGACCCGGGTGCCACTTGCATAGTTTGAATCTGCCAATGAGACGTCGTTTATTATTTTATTCATTCAAATATACACAATAGTCACAATCTTTCCTCCCCTCACCCCCATGTTTCTATGTATCTGAGCACCCCACTGATAAATCACCCCGATAGTAAAGTGATCACCCACCCTATAAATGAGGATTTAGGCCTGAGTATGAGAGTCAAGCCAGATATAACCTCCTCCTAATGGCAAATGTTAGAGGAACAAACAGAGCTCCATTGGACTATAGTTAGTAGCACCTTCAGAGCTCCATTGGACTATAGTTACTAGCACCTTCAGAGCTCCATTGGACTATAGTTAGTAGCACCTTCAGAGCTCCATTGGACTGTAGTTAGCAGCACCTTCAGAGCTCCATTGGACTATAGTTACTGGCACCTTCAGAGCTTCATTGGACTATAGTTACTGGCACCTTCAGAGCTCCATTGGACTATAGTTACTGGCACCTTCAGAGCTCCATTGGACTATAGTTACTGGCACCTTCAGAGCTTCATTGGACTATAGTTACTGGCACCTTCAGAGCTTCATTGGACTATAGTTACTGGCACCTTCAGAGCTCCATTGGACTATAGTTACTGGCACCTTCAGAGCTTCATTGGACTATAGTTACTGGCACCTTCAGAGCTCCATTGGACTGTAGTTACTAGCACCTTCAGAGCTCCATTGGACTGTAGTTACTAGCACCTTCAGAGCTTCATTGGACTGTAGTTACTAGCACCTTCAGAGCTCCATTGGACTGTAGTTACTAGCACCTTCAGAGCTCCATTGGACTGTAGTTACTAGCACCTTCAGAGCTTCATTGGACTATAGTTACTGGCACCTTCAGAGCTCCATTGGACTATAGTTACTGGCACCTTCAGAGCTCCATTGGACTGTAGTTACTAGCACCTTCAGAGCTTCATTGGACTATAGTTACTGGCACCTTCAGAGCTCCATTGGACTGTAGTTAGCAGCACCTTCAGAGCTCCATTGGACTATAGTTAGTAGCACCTTCAGAGCTCCATTGGACTATAGTTACTGGCACCTTCAGAGCTCCATTGGACTATAGTTAGTAGCACCTTCAGAGGTCCATTGGACTATAGTTAGTAGCACCTTCAGAGTTCCATTGGACTATAGTTAGTAGCACCTTCAGAGCTCCATTGGACTATAGTTAGTAGCACCTTCAGAGCTCCATTGGACTATAGTTACTGGCACCTTCAGAGCTCCATTGGACTATAGTTAGTAGCACCTTCAGAGGTCCATTGGACTATAGTTAGTAGCACCTTCAGAGTTCCATTGGACTATAGTTAGTAGCACCTTCAGAGCTCCATTGGACTATAGTTAGTAGCACCTTCAGAGTTCCATTGGACTATAGTTAGTAGCACCTTCAGAGCTCCATTGGACTATAGTTAGTAGCACCTTCAGAGTTCCATTGGACTATAGTTACTAGCACCTTCAGAGTTCCATTGGACTATAGTTACTAGCACCTTCAGAGCTCCATTGGACTATAGTTAGTAGCACCTTCAGAGCTCCATTGGACTATAGTTACTAGCACCTTCAGAGCTCCATTGGACTATAGTTACTGGCACCTTCAGAGCTCCATTGGACTATAGTTACTGGCACCTTCAGAGGCCAGTTGGGCAGTAACTCACTGGAACCTTGTACTGGTACGGGTACCAATGCCCAAACCCATAGCTAGGGGAGAGGTTGGGGCCTTGGATAGGTAGAAGGTTTGCACACTGGATAGAAGCTAAAATCCTTGAATCCATCAAACATTAAACCCACCTGACGCGTTTCACTCCTAAGGAACGTAACCCAGGACTAATGGCGGCACACGGAACACACAATCACTTTCCAGCACTACGGCAATCTGTGTGTATGGTTCTGCCCATTCCCCCCGTACTGGTACCGCTCTCGGCCTCACTGAATTCCAGCTGCTGTGCTGGTACCACGGGAAGCCACGGCCGGCACAGTTCCACGCCAATTACAGACTATAATTCATGCCATGGCCGGAGGGCAGAAGGGAATTTTCTAGAAAGACACGTGGGAGGGGCAGCGCTGAGGAACAAATCACTTCTCTTGTCTTATTTTGCCCCAGAAACCTCTGGAAAGGCAGAGCGAGATCCCCATGAATAATCTGTGGGGTTTGTGGGCAGAAACCGGGCGCTGCCAGGGAATAAACGTGTTCCAGATTCCTCTAGAGAATAACTGGCAGGAAGGTGGTACCGGAAAGAACGTCCCGCTGGGAGACGCTGCTGCCCGTAATGCCCACGTCAAGGTCACCCACAGACTAATGAAGGAGAAGTCGCAGCTCCCAGTCTCTCAGATCCGTATTAACCCCCTCAGCGCTGGATCTCACACGCATTACCCCCATCAGTTACCCCCATCAGCTACCCCTTCCAGTTACCCCTTCCAGTTACCCCTATGGTTCTGTATCTACAGAGTTGCCCTTAGGTGCAATCAGGGATAGTGACCCAAGGCCAACTCTCAGAATAGATGGTGACAGTGACGCCGGATGTTGCCCAATTGGAAACTGGATGTTGGGCAGATCTACTCATAGATATACACATTTATATATAAATATGGCACGGGATCGTTACTGCCACTCAGCCCCCCCCCCCCGGCATTGTTTGTACAGTGTATCTGGTTTGCTATTGTGTCTATGGAATTTACATCAATTACAGCAGAACGGTGATTGTATGTTTCCCAAGGAATAACGTCAAACTGGCATAAATTCTGGGTGTAAAATCTCAGTACCCAGAGGCACAAACAGCCCCCCCCAGACCAATAAATAGTGACTGTCTGTGGCACCTTACAGCCCCCCTGGCATTCCCAGTACCCAGAGGCACAAACAGCCCCCCCAGCCCAATAAATAGTGACTGTCTGTGGCACCTTACAGCCCCCCTGGCATTCCCAGTACCCAGAGGCACAAACAGCCCCCCCAGCCCAATAAATAGTGACTGTCTGTGGCACCTTACAGCCCCCCTGGCATTCCCAGTACCCAGAGGCACAAACAGCCCCCCCAGCCCAATAAATAGTGACTGTCTGTGGCACCTTACAGCCCCCTGGCATTCCCAGTACCCAGAGGCACAAACACCCCCCCCCAGCCCAATAAATAGTGACTGTCTGTGGCACCTTACAGCCCCCCTGGCATTCCCAGTACCCAGAGGCACAAACAGCCCCCCCAGCCCAATAAATAGTGAGTGTCTGTGGCACCTTACAGCCCCCCTGGCATTCCCAGTACCCAGAGGCACAAACAGCCCCCCCAGCCCAATAAATAGTGACTGTCTGTGGCACCTTACAGCCCCCCTGGCATTCCCAGTACCCAGAGGCACAAACAGCCCCCCCCCAGCCCAATAAATAGTGACTGTCTGTGGCACCTTACAGCCCCCCTGGCATTCCCAGTACCCCAGAGGCACAAACAGCCCCCCCAGCCCAATAAATAGTGACTGTCTGTGGCACCTTACAGCCCCCCTGGCATTCCCAGTACCCAGAGGCACAAACAGCCCCCCCAGCCCAATAAATAGTGACTGTCTGTGGCACCTTACAGCCCCCCTGGCATTCCCAGTACCAGAGGCACAAACAGCCCCCCCCCAGCCAATAAATAGTGACTGTCTGTGGCACCTTACAGCCCCCTGGCATTCCCCAGTACCCAGAGGCACAAAACAGCCCCCCCAGCCCAATAAATAGTGACTGTCTGTGGCACCTTACAGCCCCCCCGGCATTCCCAGTACCCAGAGGCACAAACAGCCCCACAGCCCAATAAATAGTGACTGTCTGTGGCACCCTTAAAGCCCCCCTGGCATTCCCAGTACCCAGAGGCACAAACAGCCCCCCAGCCCAATAAATAGTGACTGTCTGTGGCACCTTACAGCCCCCCTGGCATTCCCAGTACCCAGAGGCACAAACAGCCCCCCCAGCCCAATAAACAGTGACTGTCTGTGGCACCTTACAGCCCCCCCCGGCATTCCCAGTACCCAGAGGCACAAACAGCCCCCCAGCCCAATAAATAGTGACTGTCTGTGGCACCTTACATCCCCCCCGGCATTCCCAGTACCCAGAGGCACAAACAGCCCCCCCCCCAGCCCAATAAATAGTGACTGTCTGTGGCACCTTACAGCCCCCCCGGCATTCCCAGTACCCAGAGGCACAAACAGCCCCCCCCCAGCCCAATAAATAGTGACTGTCTGTGGCAACCTTACAGCCCCCCTGGCATTCCCAGTACCCAGAGGCACAAACAGCCCCCCAGCCCAATAAATAGTGACTGTCTGTGGCACCTTACAGCCCCCCTGGCATTCCCAGTACCCAGAGGCACAAACAGCCCCCCAGCCCAATAAATAGTGACTGTCTGTGGCACCCTTACAGCCCCCCTGGCATTCCAGTACCCAGAGGCACAAACAGCCCCCCCCCAGCCCAATAAATAGTGACTGTCTGTGGCACCTTACAGCCCCCCCGGCATTCCCAGTACCCAGAGGCACAAACAGCCCCCCAGCCCAATAAATAGTGACTGTCTGTGGCACCTTGCAGCCCCCCCGGCATTCCCAGTACCCAGAGGCACAAACAGCCCCCCCCAGCCCAATAAATAGTGACTGTCTGTGGCACCTTACAGCCCCCCTGGCATTCCCAGTACCCAGAGGAACAAACAGCCCCCCCCCAGCCCAATAAATAGTGACTGTCTGTGGCACCTTACAGCCCCCCTGGCATTCCCAGTACCCAGAGGCACAAACAGCCCCCCCCCCAGCCCAATAATTCGTGAGTGTCTGTGGCACCTTACAGCCCCCCTGGCATTCCCAGTACCCAGAGGCACAAACAGCCCCCCCAGCCAATAAATAGTGACTGTCTGTGGCACCTTACAGCCCCCCTGGCATTCCCAGTACCCAGAGGCACAAACAGCCCCCCCCCAGCCCAATAAATCGTGAGTGTCTGTGGCACCTTACAGCCCCCCTGGCATTCCCAGTACCCAGAGGCACAAACAGCCCCCCCAGCCCAATAAATAGTGACTGTCTGTGGCAGCTTAGAGCCCCCCTGGCATTTGCCAGACACACAGATTGGCGGCACAGCTCATGTATATGAATATGTATGTAACAATAACCGTGTGTGCCTTGTATCCTGCTCGGTGACAGGGGGGGGCACGGTACCAGCGAGGATACGGATACACCAAGCTGACAGCTGGCCTGCACATCAATCCCAATATAGCTCAGGCATGCTGTGGGCACAGGGGATTACTGTAACCATATCATTATTGGTTGTCAAACACAACTCGTTACGGCGAGTGAAGCGAGCGAGCCCCATGTCGGCGGCGTCTCTTTATCCTGTACTGTGCACACATGGGGAAGGGGGGCTGGAAATATGACATGAATGCTACCAGCCCCTGCTGCCATGCTGATACCCCTGCCCTAACAACTGGGGGAGAAGCCCCTGCAGCTGCCCTGGGGCCCAGCACAGAAATCTTGATTCATGTCTGATACAGAGCGAATCTTCCCGGGGGTTACAGGGCCCTGAAAATGTTTGGCTGTGGGTCACAGTAAGTGGTAGTTGCACCGGCGCCGGTTACTGGGAGGCAAATGCACGAGAGGGGAGGGAATGGCAGGCTGGGGGCTAACTGATCCCCCCCCCGGGCACTTTCTGTCTCACACTGTGTGATGCCACCCAACCCAGAGCATGGGAAACTATGTCTCTGTACACACAGGGATCCTACCAAATACTGACTATAGCGCAATGGGGGATTATTACCAACAACTTATACAGGGATCTCTGAGTATCACTCATGTATTATAAGGGATAATGTACCCCCTACTGTAAATGATAAGGATATTAGCAGTCACTGAGGGGTTCTGTGCCCATATAAAGGCACAAGGCTGCAGGCTGAGTTATACAGGGAACTCTGAGTATCACTCATGTATTATAAGGGATAATGTACCCCCTACTGTAAATGATAAGGATATTAGCAGTCACTGAGGGGTTCTGTGCCCCCCATATAAAGCACAAGGCTGCAGGCTGAGTTATACAGGGAACTCTGAGTATCACTCATGTATTATAAGGGATAATGTACCCCTACTGTAAATGATAAAGGATTATTAGATGTCCTGAGGGGTTGCTGTGGGGCTCCCTCCATGATCTCTCAGATCTGTAAAGTTCACCTTGTGCCCTTATTATGGGATGAAGGCGACAGAAGAGGCCATAGCGAGGCAGAGTATATACCAGGGAACTCTGAGTTCCTCATCATGACTGCCTATTCGTATTATCAAGGGATAATGTTTACCTTACTCAATGTAAATGGATAAGGATTACAGGTAATAAGTCAGCTGAGGGGTTCTGTGCCCCCCAATTAATTAAGCACACATAGGTACTGTCGCAGGTGAGTATATACCAGGCGAATCCTGCATGAGTTTATCAACTCAAAAAGTATTACATGATGTATACTACAAGGTACCCCAGATATATTCGTACCCCTCTATGTTTGGTAATTATAAAGAGACTCATTTCAGACAGGCCTGAAACCGAGGGGTTTCTGTGCCCCCGATTGGTTTTAAATAAGTGGGCGCACCAGAAGGCCTGCAGCTGAGTTATCAGGGATACTCTGAGTATTACTCAGCAGTGATTAATAAAGGATAATGCTCATGCTCCCCTTCACTTCGTATTAAGATAGGATATTAATTTAGTCTAAAGTCACTCGAGGGGGTTTCTGTTTGCCCCAGGCGATGAGTAATAAGGCATTCAATCCCTTAATGAAGTACAGTAGATACACACTCTCATGTGAGTTCCCTGTATAACTCAGGCCTGAGTTGCTGACTTAGTCAGGGGCATCTCTGATAGCTATGGGGGAGTCCACAGAACCATCATGTCTGCTAATCATAGTATTATAATAGGCATATCTTAATAATCCTTCACTTTCTTTCAATAAACTTCCTTACCTAACTAACTATAACTACTCACTTACTATTCGTCGACTCTTCACTCTCACCTCTAACCTTCCTTCAAAAAACTAAAACTTCCGATATATACTGCCACCTGAGTATAAAAACTTTACAAAAACTAAGCTGATACCCCTACGGGTAAATGATAAGGATAGTCTAGCAGTCACTACGAGAGGGGATTTTGCTGCCTCATATTAATAAAAGCGAATGATGGTGAGTGCAAGCGCGGGGGCCAAGTAGTCTTCACTGGCGGTGCTTAGTTAGACTCGAGGCTCGGGTATCTCTGCTTTATACAGTGAATGGGGCCCCCAGGGCAGCCCTTTATATTCTGTATATGGGCCCCACAGAGGCAGTAAAGTGATTTGTTTGCCCCGGGGCAGAAGAAAAGAAGAATATTTATCCCCACGAGGCCACCACACACGTAAGTGAGGAACTGGGCATGTAGAACAGGAGTTGCCCCCCGGGAGCCCTGATTTATACCCGCAGGGCCCCCTCTCCCCGCTCACAGCCGGACCCCCCCAGCCACTCAGTGAAGGTTACAAATGAGCCCCATTAAGGTAACGGCACTCGGGGGAAGCGCCAGCGGCATCGAAACCTACAGAGCAGCCGCCGGGCCGGCACATTCATACACGGGGGGGTCGCCCATAGCGCCTCTGGGCTGTACCTTACTGCTAACACATTATGGTACTCACATTTCAGTCCCCCCGGCTAAGCTAGCAGAGACAGCGGGGCACTTTTATTTATTAAACATTCTCCTCCCCCAGTAAGCTACGATTACAGCGGGAGCACTATTTATTTTACTATCTAATCCAACCCAAGCTAGCACAGCGATACCCAGTCAGGCGGCTTTCATTCTTATATACCCCACAGCTAAGCTACAGATACCCCAGCGGGCCCTTTCATTCTCTATATAACCCCACTGGCTAAGCACTGTTTCTATATACCTTTGGGATCCAAGCAGGTGCACTTTCATTCTTATATACCCCACGGCTAAGCTTCCGATAACCTCTCAGCGGGGCAACTTGTTTAATTCTTATATCTACACCCCAGCTAAGTCTACACGAATACCCGCAGATAAAAATAAGTGCGCGTTTGCATTTGATATGTAACTCCCTCGCCATATGCCGTGAATAGCTACAGATACCAGAGCACACGCTGGGCACTTTCATTCTACCATACCCATGTTCCGGCTAGCTTCAGATACTCCTAGCAGGGGCGCGACTTTCATTCTTAGGTAGCACACAGCTAATCTTTCAGATACCAGCGGGGCACTTTATAACACATTATGATGTCAACGCACACAGGCAAGTAATGCCCGGGTCAGGATGACGCCGGAGAGGCACTCTTCATTCTTTTACCCAGAGTAAGCCTACAGATAACCCAGGCAGGGCGCTTTCTCATTAGCTTATATACCCCCAGACTGCCCAGATATAGCTACAGATCCCCTCCATCCCACCTGGCGTCTTTCGATTCGCTATATATCTCCCGCCTCATAGCTTCAGATACTCACATGCAGGGTGCTATATTCCGGATTCTATAACGACCGCGACCCCCAGCTAAGTTGTCAGATACGACGCCAGCAGGATGCTCTTTCACATTCCTTCCATACTCTTCACATCGCTCCCCAGTAAGAGCTCTACTGCAGATACCCCACGACGGGGCACAGTTCTCATATCTCTTTTCTATAACCGGCGTCCCAGCTACAGCTGGAGCACGAGGGTACTCTCCCCATTTTCGCGCTGCCTCCCAGAATGCTGGGCTGCGGGGTTGCGGGGCGCGCGTGGTCCCCCAGTCCCCCTTTTTTAAATGGTGTCCGCCCGGGCTTTTTCTTGCCTGTCCTGAGGTATTGAGTAGCCACTCCTACGGCATTAGCTCCCGATACTTCCCAGAGACGGCGCCACTCTCTCATTCTTATACACCCCCCAGCTAAGTCGTCCTCAGATCAGCTCGCAAGGGAGGAGAAAGGCATCTCAGTTCTGTCAAGTACCACCTGGGCGCAGCGTAAGCTTCATGCATAGCTCGCCTCACCCCGAGGGGTGCTCGGTCCTGATTGCTGGTTGTATGACACAACACCTCACTGCAGTCACTATAGGGCTTCAAAGATACGTATCCTGTCCGAGCATGGTGCTATTGCTTCCTTAGCTTATTGAATAGTCTTCCCGCAGAGTTTCGTGAGAGGTTGTGCCGAGATACCCAGGCAGGTGGTCGCCCTCTTCTTTAAGGGCTGTTTCAATCTACGCCTACGCCTGGGCTCTATGCTTCAGCTACCCCGCAGGGTGCTTTCATGCTTATCCACCCAAGCTAAGTTCAGATACCCCAGCATGGTGCTTTCATTCTTGAGTGTTGTCCCGCGCGGCCCCCAGCCTACACGCTGGTTCGCATTATGCTTCCACATGCTTATGAAGTGCTTTTTACTATCATCTTCGGTATGATGCACCGCCCAGCCTTAACTTAGGTATGTACCGAGTAAGGCGTTCGTTGTTTGATAGTACCCCCAGCTGAGCTTCAGATACCCAGGGCCGCTTTTCATTCTTATAGGTACCGGGACGGCTAAGCTTCAGATACCCAGCGGACGGGCACGTGTGATGGTCTGTTACTGACACGCCCTGCGCTTAAGCCTCAGATACCGCACGGGGAGCTTTCAGTTGCGGTAGAGTCCCAGCTAGCGTGTGAGAGTACAACCATGGTGCTGTTCACGTGTGGGCGTGTATACCTCTCCCGAGCTAAGCTTCAAGATACCCCATTGCATGTGCTTCTATGGTCTTTGATGAGTGAGGGCCCTCGAGCTAAGGGTGAGCAGATATCGGGTCAAGTGGAGGATGTCATGCGGATGTCTTGAAGAGTACCTGGCCAAGATAAGCGTGTCACAGATACACGCAGCGGAGTTCTTTCTCTCTAGTGGTCTATGGGGGGCGAGCCTTGCTAATCTAATGGCTTCAGTATCTAGGCTTCTAGCGCGGGACCTTTCGCATTGGGTTAGTGTAAGCTGCCAGCTAAGCGTTCATGACTGCCCAGCTATTAGGTTGCTTTGCGATTCCTGTGAGGAGTGAGGGAGGGTTGGTCCTATGGCTATAGCTCAGTATCTTTGCTGGCAGCTCGATGGCTGGGGTGATGTCTCTTACGTTGATGTCCGCCCACAGGTTAAGCTTTTTCATTGAGAGATTACGGGAGGCGAGTGTGCTTTCATTCTTATGATGGCTCGAGGTCCCCCTAGATAAGGTCAAGTACACCATAGGGGGCGAGCTTGTGCTCTTAATATGCCAGCACAGCTGATACGCTTCCTAGCAATTTTTATTCTTATATACCTCCCGAGCGGTAGAGGCTGATGCAGGAGGACTGGCCGGAGCCGGGCGGGGCCAGCGTTGTGCATTCTTCATACACTGACCGGTTTAAGCTTCGATACCTCGCCGAGCAGTGGGGGCACTGTCTGTGTTCATTAGTTCCTATTGTACCCAGAGCCAACATTCAGATGTACATCTGAGATTGTGGGCATCGCTAGCGGCTTTGGATCCGAAACGTTTAGCTGGTTCTATGGTTACCCAGGCTGGGTACTACGGCTAGCTAACCTGATGAATATGTAATAGTGTAAGGGTCTGAATAGAAAGGATGCAATGAAGACTGAGAAATAAGAATGGGGAACAGCAAACCGAAGCTTCACAGTCTGTGGTAGTTTTTCATGGATTGGCCAGGGTCACTGACCCCAAACAACCAGGTAGCATTTTCAGTTTCCGGCTATAAGGGGATGGCAGTGTGTCTAGGAGAATGTCAGGGTAGGCGTAGTCAGTTGTGCGCTACAAACTGCAACTGCGCACAAAGGGCGAGGTACGTAGGTACAGGTTCTGTGAGTGAAACTCAGGTCTCCCTATCGATCGCGACCTGAATCCAGACACACAGAAAGTTCTAGGCGATCTGATTGACTGGTGTTCACTGGCTGAGGGGGTGGTCTGTGACATAATGGAGTGCTCTCGGGTTGGTGTTGTAATGTGTTACCAGGATGGGGACGAGAGGTCTGTACATGGCACCAGGGAGTCAAGTACTCATTTTGTGTCCTCGCCCATGGCTGGAAGAGGGGCAGCAAGGGCGTGTCTGCATAGTGGCTTAGTTATATCAGGAGAGGTCTCCTGATGGTAAAGTCCGAGCGGGAGTCAATGTAAGTGGTTAGTCAAGTAACATGTAAGGTAAGATTATTATGTGACCCCTGACGGGGGTGAGTATTATGATGGCACTCTCTTAGGAGTACGGGAGATTGTCTCACGGGCGGTCGCGCTAGAGGGTATTGTATACGGGAATAGCTCAACAGACCTCCAGTACATGATATTTTATATTGGGACAGTGGTAATGTGGAGCCGCTCCTCTTGTAGCCTTCTGGTAGAAGGTATATTTGAGAAACTGCCAGTACAGCTGGAGTCTGGTACACCATATGATAGACGGCACAAGGCTGAAGGAACAGGCTGAGTCTACTACAGGAAAGCTCTGTAGTATCTACTCATATGTGGATTATTAAGGGGGAGTGCATGTTGATGTTGTTAAGCTCTCGGGCCTAATAGGGTAAAGTGCTCAAGCAGGGGGAGGCATTTATTGAGTCGCACGTCACATAGCTTCAGAGAGTGTCTTTGCTTTGGGGCGCGGGCGTTGGGCTGTCTCATATGTAAAGGTGCATCAGGGTAGCGCTGTGGCAGGAGATGCTCCGAGTGTGTGGCGTCTGGTAAGGATGTCACCATGAGACAGATCGAATTAATTATCTTGCGACTTGGGGGGACTTTGTTATGTGCTCTGGAGTAGTGTATAATGGAATGCAGGGGGGTCGTCCACAGCTGACTAGTAGAAATGCATAAGGTGAATAAAAGTTTATGCAGTTCTCGGGGCCGTGGGGTTCGGTCTGTGCATTTTGATTAGCCATCATGGCGGATACTGGGAATGAAGGGCGCAAGCGTTAAGGCGTTGGCACAGACAGTCTATTTATTGGGCGTGGGGGCGGCATGGTTGGTGCTCTGGAGACTGGAATGGTCAGGGGGGCTGTAAGGTGACAGACATCATTATTATTTAGGGCTTGGGGGGCTGTTTGTGCCTCTGGACTGGGAATGCAGGGGGGGCTGTAAACGGTGCACAGACAGTACGATGTTAGTTAACGGTCTGGCTGAGTGAGGGGCTTGTTTGTGCTGGGTACTGGGGAAATGCCAAGGGGTGCGCATTAAAAGGTATGCTTACTAAAGGGGAACAAGTCAACTATTTAGTTACCGTAGGTCGTTAGGAGTGAGGGAAGGAGTATTTTGTTAGTGCAAGTCACTGCATGGGGTGATCTTGGGAATTGCGAGGGCGCGGCTGCTCACGTGATTGCCAACAAAGAGAGCCTCACTATTTAATTGGGCACTGGGGACTGTGTTCTTGTTCTTCTGGTCAGTGGGAATCCAGGGGGGCTGTAAGGTGCAAAACACATATTTAATTGGGGCTTGGGGGGGTGTTTGTTGCTCTGGGTACTTGGATGCAAGGGGGGCTGTAAGGTGGACAGACAGTACTATTTATTGGGCTGGGGGGGCTGTTTGTGCTCTGGAATGGAATGCAGGGGGCTGTAAGTGGCACAGACATAATTTATTGGGCTGGGGGGCTGGTTGTGCTCTGGGTATGGGATGCCAGGGGGGCTGTAAGGTGCAAGACAGTACTATTTATGGGCTGGGGGGCTGTTTGTGCCTCTGGGTATGGGACCAGGGGGCTTGGTAAGGTGCAGACCCAGCCACTATTTTATTTGTCTGGGGGGGGATTGTTTGTGCTCGGGTACTGAGATTTTTCCCAGAATTTATGCCAGTTGACGTTATTCCTTGGGAATCATAAAAAGTCACGTTCTGCTGTAATTGATGTAATTCCATAGACAACAATAGCAACCGATATCCTTACCAACAATGCGGGGGGGGGGCTGAGTGGCAGTAAGAATCCCGTGCCTATTTAATAATAATGTTGTATATCTATTGAGTAAGATCTGCCCAACATCCAGTTTCCAATTGGGCAACATCGGCGTCACTGTCACCATCTATTCTGAGAGTTGGCCTTGGGTCACTATCCCTGATTGCACTAAGGGATCATGTAGATACAAGGAACCATAGGGTAACTGAGGGGGTAACTGGAGGGGTTAGCTGGATGGGGTAACTGATGGGGGTAATGCGTGTGAGATCAGCGTGGGGTTAATACGTTGAGAGACTGGGAGCTGCGACTTCTTCCTCATTCGTCTTGGGTGACTTGGCCGTGGGCATTAGGGCCAGCGGTTCGCCACGGACGTTTTTCCGGTACCACCTGGCCAGTTATTCTCTAGAGGATCTGGAACACGTATTCTGGCAGGCCGGTTTTGCACAAACCCTCGATTATTCAGGGATCGCTGCTTTTCAGGGTTCTGGGGCATAAGACAAGAAAGTGATTGTTCTCAGCTGCCCCTCCCACGTGTTTGTCAACATTCCCTTCTGCCTGCCATGGCATGAATTAATAGTCTGTATTTGCTTGTGGAACTGGCGGCCCGTGGTTCCGTGGTACAAGCACCAGAAGTGGAATTAGTGTTGGGGATGGGGTGGGTTGGCGAGAGCGGTTACATAGGGGATATGGCAGAACAACACCACAGATTGCCGTAGTGTGGAAAGTGATTGTGTGTCCGTTGTGCCGCATTAGTCCTGGGTTACGTTCTTAGGATGAAACGGTCAGGTGGTTTAATGTTGATGAATTCAAGGATTTTAGCTTCTATCCAGTGTGCGCTCTTTTTTGTTTGTTTGTTTTTAGTGTTGCAAGGTGATTATACAGGGACTATGAGTATCAAATCACTGTATTATGAAATGGATAATGTTACCCTACTGTAAATGATAAGGATATTAGCAGTCATGAGGGCTCTGTGCCCCCATATAAAGGCAAAGGTGAACGGCTGAGTTATACAGGGACTGCTGAGTATCACTCATGTATTATAAGGGTAATGGTACCCCTCCTGTATATGAATAAGGATATTTGCAGTCACTGAGGGGTTCTGTGCCCATTTATAAAGGGCACAAGGCTGCAGGCTGAGTTATACAGGGAACTCTGAGTATCCTCCATGTATTATAAGGGAATAACTGTACCCCCTACTGTAAATGGATAAGGATATTAGCAGTCACTGAGGGGTTTTGTGCCCCCATATAAGGCACAAGGCTGCAGGCTGAGTTTACAGGGACAACTCCTGAGTACACTCATGTATTATAAGGGATAATGTACCCCTACTGTAATGATAGATTTCAGTCACTGAGGGGTTCTGTGCCCCCATATAAAGGCATCAAGGCTGCAGGCTGAGTTATAAGGGAACTCTGAGTATCACTCATTATTAATAAGGATCAGTGTACCCCCTAACGGTAAATGATAGGATATTAAGCAGTCACTGAGGGTTCTTGCCCCCATATAAAGGCCCAAGGCTGCAGGCTGAGTTATACAGGGAACTCTGAGTATCACTCATGTATTATAAGGGATAATGTACCCCCTACTGTAAATGATAAGGATATTAGCAGTCACTGAGGGGTTCTGTGCCCATATAAAGGATAACGGATCATTTTTCAGGCTATTTGTGAGTTTTGTGTATAAACAAAGGACAAGGTGAGGGTAGGGAATGGGATCACATTCTCTCGTTGCTCAGTAAGAGACAGCGCAGATAGAGGAGGGAGCGCAGGGCTGAGAGTGATATAATTCCTGTATAATACAAACATGTCTGCCTCCCGCTGAGAAGAGAGAGGTCGGGGCTGATTGAGACGGGCGAGTGCCTAATCCCCTCACACAAACAAACCTTCCCCCCGCGCTGAATGAAGCCCATTATGGGTAAATGCCGCTCAGAGTGAGCAATGACAGACACTCTCGCACACTTACACTCACACTCACACTCACACTTACACTCAAACTTACACACTGTTATTACTTAATTCATGTGCCGGGATTTAATGAATTAAGAGAGAGAGGAGGGTATAATTAGTGAGAGACACGTGAGAGAGAGACATCCAGCGAGAGGACATATTGTATCCCCACATCTGCCTACATCTTGTGCCGCGCAAGGTTGCAACGGATAAAGAGACAGCCCCGCCGTGCATAATCCATTAACCCTTTAGTGCACGGAGCCGAGCGGCCGGCGGCTCCTGATGAGAATGAACAATGAGAGCGTCAAGGTGACTGTGGAGAGAAGGAGAAGAGAGAGCGACAAACTAGGACAGGGATCTCACAGCTGTGACTGTTCGGCTGTAGCTGAACTACATTGGGAGTTGTAGTTCCATCCGGCGCACAAGGTTAACCCATCTTGGCAATGGCATGTGATTACATTCCTGTCCCGGGGGGGGAAAACGCCCCTGCTGCCAAGGATTTTCCTACCAATCTACAAACGCGCCAACTCACACCTAAGCCTCCATGGGGCTTTAGGAGCATTGGACAACACGCTCACAGAGTCACAAGGTCCTCAGAGTAGAGAGTCACTGCCCAACTCATAGGCTCACTGAAAGTTGCAAGTAACTATAGTCAATGAAGACCTCGCATATACGCGACTGGTAACTACTAGACTGTGGCACTTCTAATGGAGCTCTGACACATGTAAAGAATAACTATTTACAGATTTCTCAAATTGGGAAGAGCTTGATAGTTAATTCTAATACAATCAGGTTGCTAGGGTCCTATATGCCTTAGCAACAAGACAGTGCACCTAATACATGGCTCACGTAAATCCTCGAAAGGGCGGCAAGTGGCAGTCAACACGGGCGCCGTGCAGCTAACACAGAGGGGGGGGGAGGACGTCTGGGCAGTGTCACATAGATACTTACTATAGTCCAATTGGGGCCGGGCTGAAAGGTAGCTATGGGCCGGGAGGGAAAGGCAGCGGAACTAAACAGTGCAGGAGTCGGACCCGGCGGTGCAGCAGGAAGGCAATGAGGTTCCTGAGAGGAAGGGGAAGTCGGGAGCAGCAGTGGCCAAACTCCCAGAGGGCCACGTAAGGACAACAGCGCCAAGTCCGACAGGCACCCAGGCCCCCCCCTTATATGGACCGAGGGTCATTACATGGGTCACATGGTTCCGTCCTATGTTCTCTGCTGAGTCATGAGTCGCACACAGCAATGTATATAGGTCACATGGGCCCCCACTGCCTGTTCTACACAGGGAGGTAACGGTACCGGCACTTTATACACAGGGAGGTAACGGTACCGGCACTTTATACACAGGGAAGTAACGGTACCTGCACTTTATACACAGGGAAGTAACGGTACCTGCACTTTATACACAGGGAGGTAACGGTACCGGCACTTTATACACAGGGAAGTAACGGTACCTGCACTTTATACACAGGGAAGTAACGGTACCGGCACTTTATACACAGGGAGGTAACGGTACCTGCACTTTATACACAGGGAAGTAACGGTACCGGCACTTTATACACAGGGAAGTAACGGTACCTGCACTTTATACACAGGGAAGTAACGGTACCGGCACTTTATACACAGGGAGGTAACGGTACCTGCACTTTATACACAGGGAAGTAACGGTACCGGCGCTTTATACACAGGGAGGTAACGGTACCTGCACTTTATACACAGGGAAGTAACGGTACCTGCACTTTACACACAGGGAAGTAACGGTACCGGCACTTTATACACAGGGAAGTAACGGTACCGGCGCTTTATACACAGGAGTAACGGTACCGGCACTTTATACACAGGAAGTAACGGTACCGCGCTTTATACACAGGGAAGTAACGGTACCTGCACTTTACACACAGGGAGGTAACGGTACCGCGCACTTTATACACAGGGAAGTAACGGTACCTGCCACTTTATACACAGGGAAGTAACGGTACGCGCTTTATACACAGGGAAGTAACGGTACCGGCGCTTTATACACAGGGAGGTAACGGTACCTGCACTTTATACACAGGGAGGTAACGGTACCTGCACTTTATACACAGGGAGGTAACGGTACCTGCACTTTATACACAGGGAAGTAACGGTACCTGCACTTTATACACAGGGAAGTAACGGTACCGGCACTTTATACACAGGGAAGTAACGGTACCGGCGCTTTATACACAGGGAAGTAACGGTACCGGCACTTTATACACAGGGAAGTAACGGTACCGGCACTTTATACACAGGGAAGTAACGGTACCGGCACTTTATACACAGGGAAGTAACGGTACCTGCACTTTATACACAGGGAAGTAACGGTACCGGCACTTTATACACAGGGAAGTAACGGTACCGGCGCTTTATACACAGGGAAGTAACGGTACCTGCACTTTATACACAGGGAAGTAACGGTACCGGCGCTTTATACACAGGGAAGTAACGGTACCTGCACTTTATACACAGGGAAGTAACGGTACCGGCGCTTTATACACAGGGAAGTAACGGTACCGGCACTTTATACACAGGGAAGTAACGGTACCGGCACTTTATACACAGGGAAGTAACGGTACCTGCACTTTACACACAGGGAAGTAACGGTACCGGCACTTTATACACAGGGAAGTAACGGTACCTGCACTTTACACACAGGGAAGTAACGGTACCAGCGCTTTATACACAGGGAAAGTAACGTAACCGGCACTTTATACACAGGGAAGTAACGGTACCGGCATTTATACATAGGGAAGTAACGGTACCTGCACTTTATACATAGGGAAGTAACGGTACCTGCACTTTATACACAGGGAAGTAACGGTACCGGCACTTTATACACAGGGAAGTAACGGTACCTGCACTTTATACACAGGGAAGTAACGGTACCTGCACTTTATACACAGGGAAGTAACAGTACCGGCACTTTATACACAGGGAAGTAACGGTACCGGCACTTTATACACAGGGAATTAACGGTACCGGCACTTTATACACAGGGAAGTAACGGTACCGGAACTTTATACACAGGGAAGTAACGGTACCGGCGCTTTATACACAGGGAGGTAACGGTACCGGCACTTTATACACAGGGAAGTAACGGTACCTGCATGTTATACTCAATAAGGTTATAGTTCTAGCACACAATACACAGTGACAGAACCAGGATTTATATCACAGGGAATAGTACCTGAGCTATATAAACAGGGACAGAACAGAACCTGCACCTCATGGGACAGTAAAAACAATTCCTGTTCCACTATAAACACACAGTTAAATACCCCAACTGACCAACCGCAAGGGATGAATTTGTCTTTCTGCCCAATACTCTCTCTATACGCAGGAACCAGAACATATATAATTTCATATAATGTCAAATATATAATGAGGGTGCCTGGGAGTTATACATAGTATATAGGAAAAAATGAGGGTGCCTGGGGTTACATAGTATTATAGGGATATGAGGTGCCTGGGGTTACGAGATTAGGAAATGGGTTTGGGGTATATACGATTATTTGGGAAATGAGGTGCCCTGGGTTATACAAGATATAGAAAAAAGAGGTGTGGTTTATACAGAGATTATAGGATAATGAGACGGCCTGTAGGCGTATTACAGGTATATAGGGCATAATGAGTGCTGTGGTTTACAGAGTTATAGGGATAATGTGGTGCTGCTTGGTTATATCAGAAGTATACTGCGGATCTGTGGTGCTGTGGTTATAGCAGCAATATAAGGGAAAATGAGGGTGCTGGGGGTATTATACAGATTATATAGGAGATATGTGTGGTGCTGGGTTATAAGTATATAGGATTGAGGTGCCTGGGCTGGGTTAGTAACGCATTATATGGGATAATGGGGGTGCTAGTGGCTTATACAGATATATAAGGGACGATAATTGGTTGCCGGGAGTTACAGAGTTATATAGAGATACTGAGGTCGCTGGTTACAGATATATAGGGGAATGAAGGGTGTCTGGCGGTTATACAGATATATAGGAAATGAGGGTGCTGGGTTTACAGAGTATTATCGGAAAATGAGGGTGCCTGGGTTTTACGAGAGTATTAGGATTATCGAGGTGCCTGTGCGTGTATACAGAGTATTTATGGATTAATGAGGGTGCCTGTGGTTATACGAGTATATTACGGTAGATATGTGGTGCCTGGGGTTTTACAGCGTATATAGAGGATAAGTGAGTGCCTGGGGTCTTTACAGAGTATTATAGGGAATTAATGGGTTGCTGGGTTATAAGTACCTATAGGATAATTGGGAGGTGCTCTGTGGGTAACATAGTATATAGGATATTGAGGGTGGTCTGGGTTTATAACAGATATATAGGATAATGTGGGTGCCTGGGAGTTATCAGGTATCGGGAATGAGCGGTAGCCTGGGGGTTATACAGAGTCTGTATAGGAAATGAGGGGCCTGGGGTATACAGAGTATTATAGGGATATGAGGTGCCTAGGGGTTACCGCGTATTATAGGGAATGGGGTGCTGGGAGTTGTACAGAGTAGTATAGGGGATAATGAGGGGCCTGGGTTCATTCGAGTTTATAGGGGATATGAGGAGTGTGGTGAGTGTATAACAGAGATATTGGGATATGAGAGGTATCCTGGGTCTATACAGGTATATAGGGGATATGAGGTGCCTGGGGGTATCAGAGTATATAGGGATATGATGGTGCTGGGGTTATACAGAGTATAAGGGCTTAATGAGGTGCCTGGAAGTATATACGAGTTATAGGGGTTAATGAGTGCTGGAAGTTATACAGGTATTAGGGATAATGAGGGTGCCTGGAAGTTATACAGAGTATATAGGGGATAATGAGGGTGCCTGGGGGTTATAAGGAGGACAGTGATGGTTACTGGCTGTTACACAGAAGAGAATAAGGGTGCCTGGGAGTTATATAGAGGACAATGAGGGTAACTGGGGGGTAATACAGAGGACAGTGAGGGTAACTGGGGGGTAATACAGAGGACAGTGAGGGTAACTGTCGGGGGTAATACAGAGGAAAGTGAGGGTAACTGGGGGGTAATACAGAGGACAGTGAGGGTAACGGGGGTAATACAGAGGAACGTGAGGGTAACTGGGGGGTAATACAGAGGACAGTGAGGGTAACTGGGGTAATACAGGGACAGTGAGGGATAACGAAGGGGTAGACAAGACAGTGAGGTAACTGGGGGTAATACAGAGGACGTGAGGGTAACTGGGGGGTAATAAGAGGACAGTGAGGGTAACTGGTGGGGCTAATCAGGGCAGTGAGGTACTGGGTATACAGAGGACAGTGAGGGTAACTGGGGGGTAATACAGAGGACAGTGAGGGTAACTGGGGGTAATACAGAGGACGGTAATGGGGGTAATACAGAGGACAGTATGTGGTAACTGGGGGGTAATACAGAGGACAGTGAGGGTAACTGGGGGGTAATACAGAGGACAGTGAGGGTACTGGGGGGTAATCACAGAGGACAGTGAGGGTAACTGGGGGTAATACAGAGGACAGTAAGGGTAACTGGGGGGTAATACAGAGGACAGTATGGGTAACTGGGGATGGTAATACAGAGGACAGTATGGGTAACTGGGGGGGAATACAGAGGACAGTGAGGGTAACTGGGGGTAATACAGAGGACAGTGAGGGTAACTGGGGAGTAATACAGAGGACAGTGAGGGTAACTGGGGGGTAATACAGAGGACAGTAAGGGTAACTGGGGGTAATACAGAGGACAGTGAGGGTAACTGGGGGGTAATACAGGGGACAGTGAGGGTAACTGGGGGGTAATACAGAGGACAGTGAGGTAACTGGGGGGTAATATCAGAGGACAGTGAGGGTAACTGGGGGGTAATACAGAGGACAGTGAGGGTAACTGGGGGGTAATACAGAGGACAGTGAGGATATACAGAGGATGGAGGGGGTCCCTGGGGGTTACACAGAGGATGGAGGGGGTCCCTGGGGTTACACAGAGGATGGAGGGGCCCTGGGGTTACACAGAGGATGGAGGGGTCCCTGGGGTTACACAGAGGATGGAGGGGTCCCTGGGGTTACACAGAGGATGGAGGGGGTCCCTGGGGTTACACAGAGGATGGAGGGGGTCCCTGGGGTTACCACAGAGGATGGAGGGGGTCCCTGGGGGTTACACAGAGGATGAGGGGGGTCCCTGGGGGTTACACAGAGGATGGAGGGGGTCCCTGGGGTTACACAGAGGATGGAGGGGGTCCCTGGGGTTACACAGAGGATGGAGGGGGTCCCTGGGGTACACAGAGGATGGAGGGGGTCCCTGGGGGTTACACAGAGGATGGGAGGGGTCCTGGGGGTTACACAGAGGATGGAGGGGTCCCTGGCGGGTTCACAGAGGATGGAGGGGGTCCCTGGGGTTACACAGAGGATGGAGGGGGTCCCTGGGGGTTACACAGAGGATGGAGGGGGTCCCTGGGGGTTACACAGAGGATGGAGGGGGTCCCTGGGGCGTTACACAGAGGATGGAGGGGGTCCCTGGGGTACACAGAGGATGGAGGGGGTCCCTGGGGGTTACACACGAGGATGGAGGGGGTCCCTGGGGTTACACAGAGATGGAGGGGGTTACCATGGGGGTTCAAGAGGATGGAGGGGGTCCCTGGGGGTTACACAGAGGATGGAGGGGGTCCCTGGGGGTTACACAGAGGATGGAGGGGGTCCCTGGGGGTTACACAGAGGATGGAGGGGGTCCCTGGGGGTTACACAGAGGATGGAGGGGGTCCCTGGGGGCCCCGGTGCCCAATCCCCGTACCTCTCGGTCGCTGCTCCATGCTGGAAGCCCCGGGCACACACGCCGGGCTTGGGCAGAGTTCCCGCAGCGAAAGGACTCCAGAAGCCTCCCGGCCGACCCCCTAACCGCCCCCCATCTCACTCAGGCACCGGGCGAACCCCGCCAGCTCCGGCCGGCATCCCTCTCACATCCGGGAGCACCGGGTTCCCATGGTAACCGCTCCCGCCTGCTCCCCGAACACCAACAGGTTAAAGCTGTAGGGGGTGGGCCCGGGGATTAACTCAATGCGCTCGGAAAGCTGGGCGGGGCTGCTGGGAGCCTCATCCCTCGTAGGATTGGCTGGCCGGACCTCACTGCTCAGTGCTCATTGGCTGAGGCGGAGAGATGCTCAAGGAGGATGAATGGTCCTCTCGTACTGCCGCCGCGCTGCACTCTGGGAAGCGGAGCTGTCACTCAATCACCTGCCGCTTCCCCTGAGAGAAACTTCCCAAGAAGTTCAGCAGCAGCTGCGCCTGTGAGATCGTCTCTGGGCTCAGTGTCAGCTCCCAGCAACTTGTAGCGCCCTATCCCTCAGTCTGAGCCCTACAGCCCCCAATTGGGCCGAACCAACCTGCCCCAGAACCTGCTCCATCCCCCCCTGTCCCTACACTCCATCCCCCCCCTGTCCCTACACTCCATCCCACCCCTGTCCCTACATACTCTCTGTAACTGACAGCTCCCCCTTGGGCCCAAGCTGCCTCAGAACCTCTCTCTGCTCCATCCCACCCCTGTCCCTACACATTCTCTGTAACTGACAGCTCCCCCTTGGGCCCAAGCTGCTGCAGAACCTCTCTCTGCTCCATCCCACCCCTGTCCCTACACATTCTCTGTAACTGACAGCTCCCCCTTGGGCCCAAGCTGCTGCAGAACCTCTCTCTGCTCCATCCCACCCCTGTCCCTACATACTCTCTGTAACTGACAGCTCCCCTTGGGCCCAAGCTGCTGCAGAACCCTGCTCTGCTCCATCCCACCCCTGTCCCTACACATTCTCTGTAACTGACAGCTCCCCCTTGGGCCCAAGCTGCTGCAGAACCTCTCTCTGCTCCATCCCCACCCCTGTCCCTACACACTCTCTGTAACTGACAGCTCCCCTTGGCCAAGCTGCTGCAGAACCTCTCCTGCTCCATCCCACCCCTGTCCCTACACACTCTCTGTAACTGACAGTCTCCCCTTGGGCCCAAGCTGCTGCAGAACCTCTCTCTGCTCCATCCCACCCTGTCCCTACATACTCTCTGTAACTGACAGCTCCCCCTTGGGCCCAAGCTGCTGCAGAACCTCTCTCTGCTCCATCCCACCCCTGTCCCAACATCTCTGTAACTGACAGTCCCTTGGGCCCAAGCTGCTGCAGAACCTCTCTCTGCTCCATCCCACCCCTGTCCCTACACACTCTCTGTAACTGACAGCTCCCCCTTGGGCCCAAGCTGCTGCAGAACCTGCTCCATCCCACCCCTGTCCCTACACATTCTCTGTAACTGACAGCTCCCCCTTGGGCCCAAGCTGCTGCAGAACCTCTCTCTGCTCCATCCCACCTCTGTCCCTACACATTCTCTGTAACTGACAGCTCCCCCTTGGGCCCAAGCTGCTGCAGAACCTCTCTCTGCTCCATCCCACCCCTGTCCCTACACACTCTCTGTAACTGACAGCTCCCCCTTGGGCCCAAGCTGCTGCAGAACCTCTCTCTGCTCCATCCCACCCCTGTCCCTACATACTCTCTGTAACTGACAGCTCCCCCTTGGGCCCAAGCTGCTGCAGAACCTCTCTCTGCTCCATCCCACCCCTGTCCCTACATACTCTCTGTAACTGACAGCTCCCCCTTGGGCCCAAGCTGCTGCAGAACGGGATATCAGTAGTTAATGCTGAGCTGCGAGCACTCTGGTCAGTTATAGATCAGTGCATTTTGCATTAAGCACATTTAACCCCATGGTACCTTCTCAGACATTTCCCTCTTTCCCCCCGCACTATTACAGGGAAGTTTATCAGGGCATCATGGGTAATGTGTGTGCTTTCATGAAACCAACTTATTTGGCTGCTCTCAGAGAGGGGTCACAGGGGTTACTGGTATAAGTCCAATTGCATTTCACTTACTCTGCCCCTTGGGGGTTTAGGACTTTCCTGACGGTGGAAGGAACAGAGCTGCTTAGTCCCAGCCCCAGCCCCCCCTCTTTCCATGTATTGGGGATATGAGAAACCCAACACACCCTGCACTGCCAACTCCCCCCTGCTCCCAGAATCCCTCAGCAGGGCAGGTTGTTGTGCCCCGGGGCTATTATGTGTTTGTACACAGACCCCCATGTAGCACAGGAGACAGGGTTACAGGCTTCCCCGCAGCCACTTACACAAGCAAATGAGATTTGGGAGTTCTGCCGCTAATTACAGGCAATTAGTCTAAGGAAGCATTTATTGTCCTCATCAAAGTGCCATTCATGTGTGGCTCCCCCAGCTCAGGCCACTAATTGGCTGCCTATAGGCAGGGGGGAGGCTGCAGCTGCCCCCGATTCTACCTCTGGGGGGGGTCAGTGGGGAAGTAAAGGAACACCTAGTCCTAGATACCCCAACATGTAGCCTCTTTATTAACACCAACAGAAGGGAAGGTCTCCCCCCGAGATTATTCCCTGACGATCCTAGAATTCCCAGGGCAGACAGGGTCCCCCAAAGAGCTCATTGTCCACTGACCCTCCCTATGCAGTTCCTAGAATTCCCAGGGCAGACAGGGTCCCCCAAAGAGCTCATTGGCCACTGACCCTCCCTATGCAGTTCCTAGAATTCCCAGGGCAGACAGGGTCCCCCAAAGAGCTCATTGGCCACTGACCCTCCCTATGCAGTTCCTAGAATTCCCAGGGCAGACAGGGTACCCCAAAGAGCTCATTGGCCACTGACCCTCCCTATGCAGTTCCTAGAATTCCCAGGGCAGACAGGGTCCCCCAAAGAGCTCATTGGCCACTGACCCTCCCTATGCAGATCCTAGAATTCCCAGGGCAGACAGGGTCCCCCAAAGAGCTCATTGGCCACTGACCCTCCCTATGCAGTTCCTAGAATTCCCAGGGCAGACAGGGTCCCCCAAAAGAGCTCATTGGCCAACTGACCCCCCCCTATGCAGTTCCTAGAATTCCCAGGGCAGACAGGGTCCCCAAAGAGCTCATTGGCCACTGACCCTCCCTATGCAGTTCCTAGAATTCCCAAGGGCAGACAGGGTCCCCCAAAGAGCTCATTGGCCACTGACCCTCCCTATGCAGTTCCTAGAATTCCCAGGGCAGACAGGGTCCCCCAAAGAGCTCATTGGCCACTTGACCCTCCCTATGCAGTTCCTAGAATTCCCAGGGCAGACTGGGTCCCCCAAAGAGCTCATTGGCCACTGACCCTCCCTATGCAGTTCCTAGAATTCCCAGGGCAGACTGGGTCCCCCAAAGAGCTCATTGGCCACTGACCCTCCCTATGCAGTTCCTAGAATTCCCAGGGCAGACTGGGTCCCCCAAAGAGCTCATTGGAGGTCCCCTTTAATTGCAGTCAATGGAGACCAGGAAAAGTCACCGACTGGTCTACTGAGTTGCCTTCCTGTAAATATCTGTCATCTGCTCTATTTTACACGTTTATTATATTTAAATCTATTTTTAAAGCACCAACATATTTCTCAGCGCTGCACATAAGGAATATATTAGGGAGAGACGGCCCTGCCCATGTTATTTGCCTGAAATCACTGCCGCCCCCGGGATTCACAGCAATATGATCTATATGTGATATTAATATAGTGACTAAAGTGCCCCCTATTGTAACGTATATGGATATTATAAGCCCCCGAGGAGTTCCTTATAATATATAGTGAATAAAGTGCCCCCTATTGTAACATATAGGGATATTATAAGCCCCCGAGGAGTTCCTTATAATATATAGTGAATAAAGTGCCCCCTATTGTAACATATAGGGATATTATAAGCCCCCGAGGAGTTCCTTATAATATATAGCGAATAAAGTGCCCCCTATTGTAACATATAGGGATATTATAAGCCCCCGAGGAGTTCCTTATAATATATAGTGAATAAAGTGCCCCCTATTTTAAAATATAAGGATATTGTAAGTCACAGAGGAGTTCCTTATAACATATAAGGATATAATTTACAGTTTAGTCCCCTAGGGGAATGACCCAACTGTATATTATATATACACAATATATACATTTCCAGGGCTTACATATCTCATATGCTGTATCTGTTGCAGGGCTGAATAGGATATAAACGGTATCCTGCTAACATAGCAGATGAAGCTGAAAAAGTACATTAGCCATAGTATAGCGATTTCAATAAATGACTACCTGTCCTAAATATGGCAGTCAAATGAAGGTGCCCATTGGCCCCCAGTCTGATGATCTTAGCCAAGTCTGCAGCTGACCCTTCCATGTATGGGCCCGTTACAATTCTGTATTGTCCGGGCCCCCACCCTGGCTGTAGTCACGTGTCTTACATTATAATATCGCGAATGACTATTTGTGTCAGACTTACTGGTCCATAATTTCCTGTTAGAGGTAACACATCACAAAGGAACTGACCCTGCTCAAAAACCCTGCTGTGATAGAACCCAAGGAATCCTGGGACTGATTGCAGCCTTAAGGCCACTGTTGCTACTTGGTGATTGGTCAGGAGCCCACCAACCCCCCCGGACAAGGTAAAAGGCTGAACTCTAATTACCCCATTATTTGCATTAGACCTAATAACTTATATAAGGAAGATTAAGCGGCAGATCAATTAAACAAGGTGGTGCAAAGTAGATTTCTCAGGGGGTTCCGTAATTTGCACCCCAGGGGCCCTCATTAAACCTTGGCTGCAGCAGAGCCGAGCGATTCTACCCCCTCGGGGTTTCCAATCAGAATCATTTGCTTTGTTTTTACTCAGCGGCGCAAAGTGATCCGGGAAATCCCTTTATCCGAAATCTCTTCTTCATTCAGGGAATCTCTGTAAATTCTGTTTCATCACCGTTGTGGCTTTTGATGAAAATTGAAGCAGTTTATCTGTTCTCTGAAGGAAAATGTGTATAACTAGAGGCACTTGCACCCCATAATATACTGCCCCCCCTATGGGTATCTACCTTCTCCCCTCTGATGCTGGAGGGCAAATTACCTTTCTGCCTAGGAGTGCATATATATTATCCCTGCCATATGAGTACCAGGAAATACACTCCCCCATGCAAAGGAAGCAGAGACAGTCACATGGGTACCAGGAAATACACTCCCCCATGCAAAGGAAGCAGAGACAGTCACACGGGTACCGGGAAATACACTCCCCCGTGCAAAGGAAGCAGAGACAGTCACACGAGTACCAGGAAATACACTCCCCCGTGCAAAGGAAGCAGAGACAGTCACACGGGTACCGGGAAATACACTCCCCCGTGCAAAGGAAGCAGAGACAGTCACACGGGTACCAGGAAATACACTCCCCCGTGCAAAGGAAGCAGAGACAGTCACACGGGTACCAGGAAATACACTCCCCCATGCAAAGGAAGCAGAGACAGTCACATGGGTACCAGGAAATACACTCCCCATGCAAAGGAAGCAGAGACAGTCACACGGGTACCGGGGAAATACACTCCCCCGTGCAAAGGAAGCAGAGACAGTCACACGAGTACCGGGAAATACACTCCCCCGTGCAAAGGAAGCAGAGACAGTCACACGGGTACCGGGAAATACACTCCCCCGTGCAAAGGAAGCAGAGACAGTCACACGGGTACCAGGAAATACACTCCCCCGTGCAAAGGAAGCAGAGACAGTCACACGGGTACCAGGAAATACACTCCCCCATGCAAAGGAAGCAGAGACAGTCACACAGGTACCGGGAAATACACTCCCCCGTGCAAAGGAAGCAGAGACAGTCACATGGGTACCAGGAAATACACTCCCCCATGCAAAGGAAGCAGAGACAGTCACATGGGTACCAGGAAATACACTCCCCCATGCAAAGGAAGCAGAGACAGTCACATGGGTACCAGGAAATACACTCCCCCGTGCACAGGAAGCAGAGACAGTCACATGGGTACCAGGAAATACACTCCCCCATGCAAAGGAAGCAGTGACAGTCACATGGGTACCAGGAAATACACTCCCCCATGCAAAGGAAGCAGAGACAGTCACATGGGTACCAGGAAATACACTCCCCCATGCAAAGGAAGCAGAGACAGTCACATGGGTACCAGGAAATACACTCCCCCGTGCAAAGGAAGCAGAGACAGTCACATGGGTACCGGGAAATACACTCCCCCGTGCAAAGGAAGCAAAGACAGTCCCACGGGTACCGGGAAATACACTCCCCCATGCAAAGGAAGCAGAGACAGTCACATGGGTACCGGGAAATACACTCCCCCGTGCAAAGGAAGCAGAGACAGTCACACGGGTACCAGGAAATACACTCCCCCGGGCAAAGGAAGAAGAGACAGTCACATGGGTACCGGGAAATACACTCCCCCGTGCAGAGGAAGCAGAGACAGTAACACGGGTACCAGGAAATACACTCCCCCGTGCAAAGGAAGCAGAGACAGTCACACGGGTACCAGGAAATACACTCCCCCGTGCACAGGAAGCAGAGACAGTCACACGGGTACAAGGAAATACACTCCCCCGTGCACAGGAAGCAGAGACAGTCACATGAGTACCAGGAAATACACTCCCCCGTGCAATGGAAGCAGAGACGGTCACACGGGTACCGGGAAATACACTCCCCCGTGCAAAGCAAGCAGAGACAGTCACACGGGTACAAGGAAATACACTCCCCCGTGCACAGGAAGCAGAGACAGTCACATGAGTACCAGGAAATACACTCCCCCGTGCAAAGGAAGCAGAGACAGTCACATGGGTACCAGGAAATACACTCCCCCTTATCCAGAGGAAGTAGAGACAGTCGCATGAGTACCAGGAAAAACACTCCCCCTTATCCAGAGGAAGTAGAGACAGTCGCATGAGTACCAGAAAATACACTCCCCCGTGCAAAAACACAAGTAATTAAAACCTTAGTTTCCTATGAGTACCCTTGCATGATATAATAAGATCCCTTTAATTAGTATTTCTTTGGCCAGTGTCTGTTTAACACCATCACATGACTGGATGCCCGGGGACCCAATGGCTTCTCTTGTAGAACTGAGCTCACTCAGGGGCAACGTCAGTAACAGCTGCATTTGTAGCCAATTGGTCCCTGGGGGCCAGTGAGTCTGACATGCCTGCTGTGGTTATAGTGGAGGGGATAATTAAGGGAGCTAATTAATAGGGAGGTTTGGGTGGAATGAGCACCTGTCGGCAGATCTTATTAGCCAGAGCCTGGGACATAATGAGCTCCCTCATCCAATATGTATGCCGAGTCCTTGCCTGGGGCCCCGTCCTGCCGGCTGGGGAATCTGTGTCAGGGAACAACAGTACCAAGTGCTCTACACGGGAAACATTCACATATAAAGGGGAACTACACCCAAATACCCTAACGAGAGAAAATCTAATTAGCATTTGTTTATTACATTAACTTGGTATGGTGTAGAGAGTGATATTCTGAGATTATTTGCAATTGGCCTTCATTTTTTATTATTTGTAGTTTGAAATTATAATAGCTATCTGGTTGCTAGGGTCCAAATTCCCTTGCAACCAGGGAGTGGTTTGAATGAGATATTTATAGATGAATAGAAGAGGGACTGCAATCTTACACCAATAGAATGGGGAGCAGACACAGCACAATTCTGGGAAAAATGCTGCACTGTGGGAAAATACATGGCGATTGCACTCACACTTCAACTTTGCTCACGGTACAATTCAGCAGGAACAGCCCCCTAAGTTTGCTCATAGCATGTACAGAGAGATACCATAAAACTATGGCACATAGGGATTCCCCTGTACTAAGCGCAATTCAGCAGGAACAGCCCCCTAAGTTTGCTCATAGCATGTACAGAGAGATACCATAAAACTATGGCACATAGGGATTCCCCTGTACTAAGCGCAATTCAGCAGGAACAGCCCCTAAGTTTGCCCATAGCCTGTACAGAGAGATACCATAAACTATGGCACATAGGGATTCCCCTGTACTAAGACAATTCAGCAGGAACAGCCCCCTAAGTTTGCCCATAGCCTGTACAGAGAGATACCATAAAACTATGGCACATAGGGATTCCCCTGTACTAAGCACAATTCAGCAGGAACAGCCCCTAAGTTTGCCCATAGCCTGTACAGAGAGATACCATAAAACTATGGCACATAGGGATTCCCCTGTACTAAGCACAATTCAGCAGGAACAGCCCCCTAAGTTTGCCCATAGCCTGTACAGAGAGATACCATAAAACTATGGCACATAGGGATTCCCCTGTACTAAGCACAATTCAGCAGGAACAGCCCCCTAAGTTTGCCCATAGCCTGTACAGAGAGATACCATAAAACTATGGCACATAGGGATTCCCCTGTACTAAGCACAATTCAGCAGGAACAGCCCCCTAAGTTTGCTCATAGCCTGTACAGAGAGATACCATAAAACTATGGCACATAGGGATTCCCCTGTACTAAGCACAATTCAGCAGGAACAGCCCCCTAAGTTTGCCCATAGCCTGAACAGCAAAATACTTTAGCATAATTGGCCACGTTTTTGCAAATAATAGAAGTGTAAAACCCCAGGCCCCAGTACCAGAGCCCCCCGCACACACTGAGGGAATGCTGTGCCCCCTATTCTCCCGCCGCCGCCTGTAATTACTGGGCTATAAATATAAACTTTCCACAGATACATTTTTCTTTCCTCAACCTTCGTGTTCTGTGAGCGATTTCCCTGCCGGTCGGATAGGGGGAATCTGTAGATAAAGTTTCTCCGCGGCTGCTCTGGAAATTATAATGTGGCCTTTGTGGGAAGTTCTAATTTCAATGAACATTAACAAAGCAATGTTTAATTAGCGCCATTAATTCTCACCGCAGCCGGGAACAACCGCTCAGCGGCAACGGAACGACTTCGGCTTCTCAGGCCAGAAAGTATATTTGTTATTATATTTATTCATTGTAATATTCCCCTGTCATGCTTTGGCGGAAAACTGGGTAATTAAAGGGGAAGTATGATTGCCTTTCGTTATATATTTATGAGTTCAGTCACAATACAAGGCTGATTAGTAATGAATTCAGGGTCACATTACATGGCAGCATAGAAACCAGTACAGTCTGCATCAGAATTGGATCCTTGTAGATTGTAAGCTCTTTTGGGCAGGGCTCTCTTCACCTCTTGTATCGGTTACTGGTTGCTTTATATGTTACTCCTTGTAGAGTGTAAGCTCTTTTGGGCAGGGCTCCCTTCCCCTCTTGTATCGGTTACTGATTGCTTTATATGTTACTCCTTGTAGAGTGTAAGCTCTTTTGGGCAGGGCTCTCTTCCCCTCCTGTATCGGTTATTGATTGCTTTATATGTTACTCCTTGTAGAGTGTAAGCTCTTTTGGGCAGGGCTCCCTTCCCCTCCTGTATCAGTTATTGATTGCTTTATATGTTACTCCTTGTAGAGTGTAAGCTCTTTTGGGCAGGGCTCTCTTCACCTCTTGTATCAGTTACTGATTGCTTTATATGTTACTCCTTGTAGATTGTAAGCTCTTTTGGGAAGGGCTCTCTTCCCCTCCTGTATCGGTTACTGATTGCTTTATATGTTACTCCGTGTAGAGTGTAAGCTCTTTTGGGCAGGGCTCTCTTCACCTCTTGTATCGGTTACTGATTGCTTTATATGTTACTCCTTGTAGAGTGTAAGCTCTTTTGGGCAGGGCTCCCTTCCCCTCCTGTATCGGTTACTGATTGCTTTATATGTTACTCCTTGTAGATTGTAAGCTCTTTTGGGCAGGGCTCCCTTCCCCTCCTGTATCGGTTACTGATTGCTTTATATGTTACTCCTTGTAGAGTGTAAGCTCTTTGGGGCAGGGCTCTCTTCCCCTCCTGTATCGGTTACTGATTGCTTTATATGTTACTCCTTGTAGAGTGTAAGCTCTTTTGGGCAGGGCTCCCTTCCCCTCCTGTATCAGTTACTGATTGCTTTATATGTTACTCTGTATGCCCAGTGTATGAAACCCACTTATTGTACAGCGCTACGGGATATGTTGGCACTTCATAAATAAATGTTAATAATAATAATCATAATCAGCCCTGTAGCATCAGATTTTATGACTGACCTCACTTCCTGCTTGCTGATTTCCCACACCCCAGCAGCCCACTGAGCATGTGCAGTGCCACTGACACACAAAAGATAGCCGAACAACATCAGAAGATGGGGGGCTGCTGGGGGCTGTTACAGGGCTGCTACACCTCTGTGCTGGTACAGTTAGTTACCTCGGAGTTCCATGACCTGTATAAAAGCACTTTTCACTATAGAGGTATTGGATCCCTTATCTGGAAACACATTATCCAGAAAGTTCCGAATTACGGAAAGGCCATCTCCCATAGACTCCATTTTAATCAAATAATTCACATTTTTAAAAACAGTACCTGTACTGATCCCAACTAAGATATAATTACCCCTTATTGGGGCAGAACAGCCCTATTGGGTTTATTTAATGCTTAAATGATTCCCTTTTCTCTGTAATAATAAAACAGTACCTGTACTGATCCCAACTAAGATATAATTACCCCTTATTGGGGCAGAACAGCCCTATTGGGTTTATTTAATGGTTAAATGATTCCCTTTTCTCTGTAATAATAAAACAGTACCTGTACTTGATCCCAACTAAGATATAATTACCCCTTATTGGGGCAGAACAGCCCTATTGGGTTTATTTAATGCTTAAATGATTCCCTTTTCTCTGTAATAATAAAACAGTACCTGTACTTGATCCCAACTAAGATATAATTACCCCTTATTGGGGCAGAACAGCCCTATTGGGTTTATTTCATGGTTAAATGATTCCCTTTTCTCTGTAATAATAAAACAGTACCTGTACTTGATCCCAACTAAGATATAATTACCCCTTATTGGGGGCAGAACAGCCCTATTGGGTTTATTTAATGGTTAAATGATTCCCTTTTCTCTGTAATAATAAACAGTACCTGTACTTGATCCCAACTAAGATATAATTACCCCTTATTGGGGGCAGAACAGCCCTATTGGGTTTATTTCATGGTTAAATGATTCCCTTTTCTCTGTAATAATAAAACAGTACCTGTACTTGATCCCAACTAAGATATAATTACCCCTTATTGGGGCAGAACAGCCCTATTGGGTTTATTTAATGGTTAAATGATTCCCTTTTCTCTGTAATAATAAAACAGTACCTGTACTTGATCCCAACTAAGATATAATTACCCCTTATTGGGGGCAGAACAGTCCTATTGGGTTTATTTCATGGTTAAATGATTCCCTTTTCTCTGTAATAATAAAACAGTACCTGTACTTGATCCCAACTAAGATATAATTACCCCTTATTGGGGGCAGAACAGCCCTATTGGGTTTATTTAATGGTTAAATGATTACCCGTTGGCTCGGCTGCGCGACCCGTTTGGGCGGTGGGGCCTGAGGTGTAGTTTCCAGAGAAGGAAGAATATGGGATTAAACATCAAAGAAAGCGCCAAGACACGGAGCATTAAGCCTTAACGTAAATCCCCGGAGCGTTTGCGCTGCAGAATATTCCCAATCGCGAGGCCCCGCCCACACAGGATTAATCTATTTTGGTGATGGGAAAAGTATAGACGGCAGCGCTCCAATATCCCTGCGCTCCATTCGCTCTTCTCTATCCTGGGATAGGCCTGTCCCCCGCACACTGCCAATATACTCTCTATATTTCCTGTATTACTTGCCCTTTAACCTTCACTGCACTGGAGATTAGCATATTACGTGGGAAATGCCATACTGCTGCTCTGATTGGGTTAAAATGCAATGGGCCTGATTAACTAAAGTGCGATAAAAATTATTGCACGCTTTTTTGCGGTAAAAAAAGACGCGATAATTAGCGCGCGATTCACTACAGCATTACCGCATGCAATAAGTCGCCATTTTCGCATGCGGTATTTCTCGCGTTAGTTTTACCGCATGCGCTAATTTCCGCGCTGAAAAGAATACGATCGCATGATTCACTATAACTTTGGCGCGCTAAATATCGCATTCGGCTATACGAAAAATAACACCTACTGCAGGCAGGCGAAAAATTATAGAAAAGTACAGTAAATGAGCTTTTGGCAATAAAATATGGACTTACAGTGTTATTTATTCAGTCTGTGTCTTTTTTACTCAATTTCACTAAAGTCTTGGCATGTATGGAATTTCCCTACTAATATACAGTACTATATAGCGGTAAAAATTTAGTCGCGATAATATACAGTACTATATAGCGGTAAATATTTAGTCGCACAAAATACATTACTAGGAATATGTTGGTGATTTGTCGCGACTTCGTAATCACGCGCGATTTGCGGCCATTTTGTGGCGATTTTGGAATCTCGTGACATGTGCGACTTGTGGCCATTTTGTGTCATTGAGCCTGCTGTCACCACACTGAGAGCATCATGCCTGGGGTGTTAGAGCTGCTAAATGAGGAGAGGCGCTATATTATAGCGTTCCTCCTGCGCTCAGGGTATGACAGGCTGCCACTGGGGCCAATAGGGGTCCATGAGAGGAAGAGGGCCATCCTGCGTGACCTAATAGCCGGGTTGCGCAGGGACCTTCGCCTCATAATGGACCTCCTCCAGCGGATTTGGTCAGACCTGAAGCGCAGGAGCTTTCAGGAAATAGCTGACATAGCTGCAGGTAATTATTCTACTTTAATATGGTTTTACACAATACGTTTCTTAAAAGATTTAGCAAGTAATTTGAACTTGAAATGTATTTTCTCTCTCTCTCTCTCTCTCTATATATATATGTGTATATATGCATGTTTTTTATAAAATACACAATAAAGGAAGGTGCTGTTTAATTACTACAGAGAAAAAGGAAATCAGTTTTTAAATTATGAATTACTTGATTCAAATGGAGTCTATGGGAGACGGGCTTTCTGGATAACGGGTTTCCGGATAAGGTATCCCATACCTGTGTATATATATATATATATATATAAACACACACACATTTTCAAATACATATGCATAAATGAGTTTAAAGCAGGGGGGAAGCAGCAGGGAGCGGCCCATTTGGGGGAAGGGCCACAAATGTTTTAGGGGGCCCTGGCTAACAATGTCTGTGTGTCCTTTGGATTGATGTGAGGGTTCACAGGGGGAGGGGCCAGTGGGGGTGTGGGAGGAGGGGGGCCCAAAAAATGTTGTTGTGAGGGGCCCCGTTATTTAGGATGGTGGCCCTCTGTGTATGAATATATATATATATGTATAATAGATTTAACTAACATCTTGCAATACTGTCTCACAGAACTCAACATCGACATTGCGCCTCTCCTCCCTCCGGAGGCAGCACAACCCCAGGCCCCCGAGGCCCCAGGACCTGCCCAGGCCCCCGAGGCCCCAGGACCAAGCCAGGCCCCCGAGGCCCCAGGACAAAGCCAGGCCCCAGGACCCAACAAGGCCCCAGGACCAAGCCAGGCCCCAGGACCCAGCAAGGCCCCAGGACTGAGCCAGGACCCAGCAAGGCCCCAGAGGCTGAGGAGGCAGAGGAGGCCCCCAAGGCCGAGGAGGCCATGGAGGCCCCGGACACCCCCCCTTTACTCCTCCCCCAGTTTGAGCCCACTTTCCCCGGCCCTTGGGTTCCCCCCCCAGCCCCCCGGATGCCAACCTGAAGGCTGAGCTGGCCCAGCTCCGGGGGGAAGTTGCTGAACTGAGGAGGGACTTTGAGGAACTCAAGGCCTAAGTTTCCCCCCCCCCCTTTTTTATTTTAAGTAAAAGTTTTTATTTTTCTACTTTTGAACTGAGTAATGTGTCATTATTTATCCTTCCTTGATATGGTATTCTATACTTTCATGTAGTTTCCCCTACACCCTTACATTTATCAGTAACACATCAATATGCTATATGGGTTACATGTTTGCAAATATTCTGCCAACAATTTTGCCTTTAGCCCATTTTGCTGAATAGTAAAACTTGCGCTAATTAGTACGTAGCGTATTTTCTGGCGAGTGGGATAACTGCCAATCCAATGTTTTGTTGCCAGAATAATTGCAATATTATATTTGTCCCCGTTTAATAAAGTGCCCATAACATATTTGCCATTTATTCTGTGTCTAAAATCTCCCACTTAATTTAAGCCACTTTAGCTAACGGACCCCTAAGTATTTGGCTAAATATTCTTAAATGCCCCCCCCCCCCCCCCATTTTATTATCTCTAGCACTTCTTTTTTTTTTCTTACTTAGATTTTTATAGTTTTTTGGGTTTTTTTTTTGCAAATAAACATTTATACAGCACCTCTCTAGCACTCTGTGCTCTCCAAGGGCAAAATGTCGCCATTTTTATGCTGACGATTGTCGCGTGCGTAATGTCGCGACAATTAGCGCATGCGATAAATAGCGTGCATGCGGAAAATACCGCGCACGCTATTTATCACGACAAGGATATCGCATGAAATACCGCGCATAAAATAGCGCAAGTGTACTATTAGTGAATCGTGCGAAAAGTCGCCAAAATTAAGAAGCGGTAAAATTTTTTGCGCACCCTAAAAATAGCGCACGTTATTTCGCACTTTAGTGAATCGGGCCCAATGTATCATAGCAAGCGACTAATTGGCCGATGCTTTAGGAAAGCGACAGTTACAGACCGTGGGTTAAAGTAGAATTCCCAGCCCCCCCCCACACACACAGATTTTAACAACAACACTAAGGGGCAGATTTATCTAATTGTGAGTTTAGAGCTTAATACATAAAAACTCACCCGCGTTCTGTTTATTCCAATGGGATATTTAGAAGCGTATTTATCAAATGGCAAGTATTTACTTTCACCCATTGATAAAAAAACACTTGTAGAACTCCCATAGGGATAAACAGAACATGGGCGAGTTTTTATGTATTAAGCTCTAAACTCACAATTAGATAAATCTGCCCATAAGGGTCCCATATTGGGGAACCAAAAGGAATTCTGGGAATGAATTAAAAACTCTTAAAAAAATCCTATTTACATGGGTTTATCCTATAGGCTAAATCTCACCCACTGGGTTTGAAGCCGAAGCCGGGATAATAGCTGATCAGATTCCCAATTACAGACCGGTTTCACCTTTCTTGAGGCTCATCAGTGTAGTGCAGGGGGTTCTGATTGGCTTAGGTAGAGTCCCCATGTGGTTCTACAAAAAAGTAATTGTTCTAATTGTCTCTATCTTGTCTCACTGTCTCCATCTTGTCCTACTGTCTCCATCTTGCCCTACTGTCTCCATCTTGCCCTACTGTCTCCATCTTGCCCTACTGTCTCCATCTTGCCCTACTGTCCCCATCTTGCCCTACTGTCTCCATCTTGCCCTACTGTCTCCATCTTGCCCTACTGTCTCCATCTTGCCCTACTGTCTCCATCTTGCCCTACTGTCCCCATCTTGCCCTACTGTCTCCATCTTGCCCTACTGTCCCCATCTTGCCCTACTGTCTCCATCTTGCCCTACTGTCCCCATCTTGCCCTACTGTCTCCATCTTGCCCTACTGTCCCCATCTTGCCCTACTGTCTCCATTTTGCCCTACTGTCCCCATCTTGCCCTACTGTCCCCATCTTGTCCTACTGTCCCCATCTTGCCCTACTGTCTCCATCTTGCCCTACTGTCCCCATCTTGCCCTACTGTCTCCATCTTGCCCTACTGTCCCCATCTTGTCCTACTGTCTCCATCTTGCCCTACTGTCCCCATCTTGTCCTACTGTCCCCATCTTGTCCTACTGTCTCCATCTTGCCCTACTGTCCCCATCTTGTCCTACTGTCTCCATCTTGCCCTACTGTCTCCATCTTGCCCTACTGTCCCCATCTTGCCCTACTGTCTCCATCCACCCCTATTGTCCCCATCTTGCCCTACTGTCTCCATCCACCCCTACTGTCCCCATCTTGTCCTACTGTCCCCATCTTGTCCTACTGTCCCCATCTTTCCCTACTGTCTCCATCTTGTCCTACTGTCCCCATCTTGCCCTACTGTCTCCATCTTGTCCTACTGTCTCCATCTTGTCCTACTGTCTCCATCTTGCCCTACTGTCTCCATCTTGTCCTACTGTCTCCATCTTGTCCTACTGTCTCCATCTTGCCCCACTGTCTCCACCTTAAAGGGCACCTATCACCCCTATATTGTTTGCCCCACCAGAGATGCAGGCTAATAGAGCACTTCAGATAGCAGAAACAATAGTTTGTTTTTTTTAATAAAGTCCCCCCACCAGCGCTACCCGCACCAGGAGGCAGCCATGTTGGGCCACAGACAGGCGTATAATGAGAGAGTGCCGCAATTTGCTCATTGTGCGCATGTCTGTGACGTAGGAGCCTGCACCCCTGGGGGGGGGAATATAGCACTGATAGGTGCCCTTAAACTTACTATTGCCATGCTGGCCTATTGTCTCTGTCTTGACCTTATTTAGTTGCTTCTCTACTTTTCCTCCCTAAAACTGTTCAACCACCTCATCAGCCCAAAGGGAGATCCTGCCTCTGGGGAACTGGCGGAACATTCCTGGTCTCTTTTACAAAAGATTTTGTAGTAAATTTGATGAACATCTTTTCTAGGTTCCCTACATGGGCAGATATTTTCTGCCAACTTGCCCAGCTGACCCTTCCCAGTCAATGTCTGTTCAGATAATGGAGACATGGGCTGAAAGATTCCCATCATGTGATTTTATAGTTGCCGCGTGTATGAGTTTGGCTTTGCCAGATTTTACCCACCACTTGGATGGTGAATAGGACAAACCCTTATTAAATACCCTTCCCATGTACAGACAGCCCTGAAATGCAGAGCTACCCCAGCAAGGGGTATTTTACTGAAAACTTTCCCTTTCCCAACCCCCAGTTTATCCTGATAACAACGGAAGCTTCAGCTCATTGTATCTGCCCCATTGTGTGAGGGCTTCATACCTCTCATTGTATCTGCCCCATTGTGTGAGGGCTTCATACCTCTCATTGTATCTGCCCCATTGTGTGAGGGCTTCATACCTCTCATTGTATCTGCCCCATTGTGTGAGGGCTTCATACCTCTCATTGTATCTGCCCCATTGTGTGAGGGCTTCATACCTCTCATTGTATCTGCCCCATTGTGTGAGGGCTTCATACCTCTCATTGTATCTGCCCCATTGTGTGAGGGCTTCATACCTCTCATTGTATCTGCCCCATTGTGTGAGGGCTTCATACCTCTCATTGTATCTGCCCCATTGTGTGAGGGCTTCATACATCTCATTGTATCAAGCAGGACTCGCATTAGAGACCTCTCATTATCTACATATATACAATGTTTGTCAAGTGTTCTCTGCATTGGGCACGTGTACTGAATGCCAGCCTGGCTTTTGTTAGGGTAGGGCACAAAGGGCATTTGCACTGAATGCCAGCCTGGCTTTTGTTAGGGTAGGGCACAAAGGGCATTTGCACTGAATGCCAGCCTGGCTTTTGTTAGGGTAGGGCACAAAGGGCATTTGCACTGAATGCCAGCCGGGCTTCTGTTAGGGTAGGGCACAAAGGGCATTTGCACTGAATGCCAGCCGGGCTTTTGTTAGGGTAGGGCACAAAGGGCATTTGTACAGATACTGAACTGCACTGTAATGGGCAGAGTGGCACCGAGAGTGTGAGAGAGTAAGACAGAGTAGTACAGGGGGAGTAAAAGAGTAAAGGAGTAGTACAGGGGGAGTAAAAGAGTAAAGGAGTAGTACAGGGGGAGTAAAAGAGTAAAGGAGTAGTACAGGGGGAGTAAAAGAGTAAAGGAGTAGTACAGGGGGAGTAAGAGAGTAAAGGAGTAGTACAGGGGGAGTAAAAGAGTAAAGGAGTAGTACAGGGGGAGTAAGAGAGTAAAGGAGTAGTACAGGGGGAGTAAGAGAGTAAAGGAGTAGTACAGGGGGAGTAAAAGAGTAAAGGAGTAGTACAGGGGGAGTAAAAGAGTAAAGGAGTAGTACAGGGGGAGTAAGAGAGTAAAGGAGTAGTGCAGGGAGAGTAAGAGAGTAAAGGAGTAGTGCAGGGAGAGTAAGAGAGTAAAGGAGTAGTGCAGGGAGAGTAAGAGAGTAAAGGAGTAGTGCAGGGAGAGTAAGAGAGTAAAGGAGTAGTGCAGGGAGAGTAAGAGAGTAAAGGAGTAGTACAGGGGGAGCAAGAGCATAAAGAATTAGTACAGGGGGAGCAAGAGCGGAAAGAAGTAGTACAGGGGGAGCAAGGGTGTTGAGAAGTAGTACAGGGGGAGCAAGAGAGCAAAGGAGTAGTACAGGGGGAGCAAGAGAGCAAAGGAGTAGTACAGGGGGAGTAAGAGAGCAAAGGAGTAGTACAGGGGGAGTAAGAGTGTAAAGGAGTAGTACAGGGGGTGCAAGAGAGTAAAGGAGTAGTACAGGGGGTGCAAGAGAGCAAAGGAGTAGTACAGGGGGAGTAAGAGAGTAAAGGAGTAGTACAGGGGGTGAAAGAGAGTAAAGGAGTAGTACAGGGGGAGTAAAAGAGTAAAGGAGTAGTACAGGGGGAGTAACAGAGTAAAGGAGTAGTACAGGGGGAGTAAGAGAGTAAAGGAGTAGTACAGGGGGAGTAAGAGAGTAAAGGAGTAGTACAGGGGGAGTAAGAGAGTAAAGGAGTAGTACAGGGGGAGCAAGAGAGTAAAGGAGTAGTACAGGGGGAGTAAGAGAGTAAAGGAGTAGCACACAGCATAAAAATGTAAGTAGTAGAAGAACAGGACAATGTATTACAAATAGTGAGAGGATTTAAGGTACCAATTAGCCACTGGGCTGCAATGACAATGTACCACTGACACGCTCACCCCTTTTCAGAGTATGGAATGATTATCCTCCCTGGCACTGAGAGGGTTAATACAGGCTGTCTGTACTACAAAAACACAAAGAAGAAATATTTGTGGAGTAACCTGAGACGGGGCCTGATGGGTTTGTACTGGATCAGCTTCCAACGGTTCCATTATTCCCACTCACTGGGCTGCCATTGGGCTCCTGTAAGGGCCACTGCCCAAAGAACAATGGGGTAATTCTCTAGGGTGTGGCCCTGCGTGGGCAACATGGGAATACAGACAGGTACTGACACAGTGGGAGAACTAAAGGGGCAGAACAGAGGGGCCGGGGCTGTCAGATGAGACTGCTGCTTTTAAACCTAAAGCTCATGAGGTAAATGAGTTCTGAGTTAATAGGGGTCCAATATACAGTTACACGACTCATACAGGTTCTGGTACCAGTACAACTGCTGGGGCAGGAACCATGCAGGTAATAAAGATGCTCCAGGGGGTGAACAGGGAGTCGCTGGCTTGTAGTATCACCCTCTGCTGGGCTTTTATACTGTGTTTATTTACACCTCATTAACAGAATCACAACACATTCCAACCATATCTCTGCAATCACAGATCCTATCTGATCCCCCCATTGTAAGCAGCAGTCCTGCCCTGCTTTATGGCTGAGATTCTAGCTATCTGTATAACAGAGCATTCTGTCACAGTGGCACAGATCCTATCTGATCCCCCCATTGTAAGCAGCAGTCCTGCCCTGCTTTATGGCTGAGATTCTAGCTATCTGTATAACAGAGCATTCTGTCACAGTGGCACAGATCCTATCTGATCCCCCCATTGTAAGCAGCAGTCCTGCCCTGCTTTATGGCTGAGATTCTAGCTATCTGTATAACAGAGCATTCTGTCACAGTGGCACAGATCCTATCTGATCCCCCCCCCCATTGTAAGCAGCAGTCCTGCCCTGCTTTATGGCTGAGATTCTAGCTATCTGTATAACAGAGCATTCTGTCACAGTGGCACAGATCCTATCTGATCCCCCCATTGTAAGCAGCAGTCCTGCCCTGCTTTATGGCTGAGATTCTAGCTATCTGTATAACAGAGCATTCTGTCACAGTGGCACAGATCCTATCTGATCCCCCCCATTGTAAGCAGCAGTCCTGCCCTGCTTTATGGCTGAGATTCTAGCTATCTGTATAACAGAGCATTCTGTCACAGTGGCACAGATCCTATCTGATCCCCCCCCATTGTAAGCAGCAGTCCTGCCCTGCTTTATGGCTGAGATTCTAGCTATCTGTATAACAGAGCATTCTGTCACAGTGGCACAGATCCTATCTGATCCCCCCATTGTAAGCAGCAGTCCTGCCCTGCTTTATGGCTGAGATTCTAGCTATCTGTATAACAGAGCATTCTGTCACAGTGGCACAGATCCTATCTGATCCCCCCCATTGTAAGCAGCAGTCCTGCCCTGCTTTATGGCTGAGATTCTAGCTATCTGTATAACAGAGCATTCTGTCACAGTGGCACAGATCCTATCTGACCCCCCCCATTGTAAGCAGCAGTCCTGCCCTGCTTTATGGCTGAGATTCTAGCTATCTGTATAACAGAGCATTCTGTCACAGTGGCACAAATCCTATCTGATCCCCTCCAAGCAGCAGTCCTGTTCTGCTTTATGGCTGATTTGAAAAAATGTGGAAATGCACAAAAGAAAAAAAAATAGTAGGATATAAAGGATTATGGGATATAAACAGGACATTATAACGACAACAGAAGACAGCTGAAGCAGTAAAAGCTTTAATGCAGGCAGTTATATACCTGTTTCTCACCCACCCTGATTCTGTTACCCTACATAGGAATAAAGGCAACTTCCTTACCTTAACAGGACAGACGTTGGATCATGGCTCAGACAGACATAGCAACAATGGGGACAGTCATTCTTCCCCAGGCAGACAGACAGTTATCAGCACCCAGGGCAGGGCCAGAGGTAACTCACACTGGTACTCATGGATCTAGGGCATTGAATTACCTGTTTGCACCAGATCACTGTATCTAGGAGCTGCCCAATCAATTATTAATCCTCCCAGCGACATCAGGAGAGCACGGGACCCATTTTCACCTCTTGGGTTTCGGGATTAACGTTCTAAAGGGGGAAGCAAATATCTATGGGCAAATTCTAGCGCACCCTTGGGCAAAGCTTAGCGGAGGGTAAAATAAAGGGGAGCCCTGGCAATCTAGGGGAGTTGGGGAAACTTTTTGCAAGGTAAGCAGAACTTATTGAACCAAAACACTCCTTATGTTTCTGTAAAGCATCATCTGCCGCCTCAGTGTATATCAGCGGGGGTTCAGATACCTGTTATATTTGGTTTGGGGCTGGAATTGACTTGGGAGATGTGACTATATTGCCCTGCGCCTCTGTATGAAACACAAGGGGTAATGAAAATGTTTCCCCAGTTCTAGTGACTGATAACAACTAATCAGCACTTGGCATCAGTAGAGCTGGTGTTTAAAGGAGAAGGAAAGCTAAAACCTCAGTAGCTTCATCAGAAAGGTCTATGTAAATACAGCCATAAGCACTCACAGAAACGCTGCACTGAGTCCTCTATCAAAAGAAACACAGGATTTCTTATCTTCTTCTGCTGCGCTGCAAGTTGGAGTGATATCCCCCCCCCTCCCCCCCAGCAGCCGATCAGCAGAACAATGGGAAGGGAGCAAGATAGCAGCTCCCAGTAGGTATCAGAATAGCACTCAATAGTAAGAAATCCAAGTCCGGCTTGGGACTCCTCCAGTTACATGGGAGTAGGAGAAACAATAGGTTAGCTGAAAGCAGTTCTAATGTGTAGCGCTGGCTGAAAGCTCAGACTCAGGCACACTTTACTGCTGCGCTGCAAGTTGGAGTGATATCCCCCCCCCTCACCCCCAGCAGCCGATCAGCAGAACAATGGGAAGGGAGCAAGATAGCAGCTCCCAGTAGGTATCAGAATAGCACTCAATAGTAAGAAATCCAAGTCCGGCTTGGGACTCCTCCAGTTACATGGGAGTAGGAGAAACAATAGGTTAGCTGAAAGCAGTTCTAATGTGTAGCGCTGGCTGAAAGCTCAGACTCAGGAACACTTTACTGCTGCGCTGCAAGTTGGATTGATATCCCCCCCCCCCCCCTCACCCCCAGCAGCCGATCAGCAGAACAATGGGAAGGGAGCAAGATAGCAGCTCCCAGTAGGTATCAGAATAGCACTCAATAGTAAGAAATCCAAGTCCGGCTTGGGACTCCTCCAGTTACATGGGAGTAGGAGAAACAATAGGTTAGCTGAAAGCAGTTCTAATGTGTAGCGCTGGCTGAAAGCTCAGACTCAGGCACACTTTACTGCTGCGCTGCAAGTTGGAGTGATATCCCCCCCCCCCTCACCCCCAGCAGCCGATCAGCAGAACAATGGGAAGGGAGCAAGATAGCAGCTCCCAGTAGGTATCAGAATAGCACTCAATAGTAAGAAATCCAAGTCCGGCTTGGGACTCCTCCAGTTACATGGGAGTAGGAGAAACAATAGGTTAGCTGAAAGCAGTTCTAATGTGTAGCGCTGGCTGAAAGCTCAGACTCAGGCACACTTTACTGCTGCGCTGCAAGTTGGATTGATATCCCCCCCCCCCTCACCCCCAGCAGCCGATCAGCAGAACAATGGGAAGGGAGCAAGATAGCAGCTCCCAGTAGGTATCAGAATAGCACTCAATAGTAAGAAATCCAAGTCCGGCTTGGGACTCCTCCAGTTACATGGGAGTAGGAGAAACAATAGGTTAGCTGAAAGCAGTTCTAATGTGTAGCGCTGGCTGAAAGCTCAGACTCAGGCACAAGGCACTGAGATGGCGCCTACACACCAATATTACAGCTACAAATACATTTGTTGGTTGAAGAATAAAAGGTTAAATGGCAGAGGGAATTATTTGCTGTGTAACAGGGTCATTTAGAGATAAACAGCCCCATAAACATCATGGCAGGGTCCCTTGACACTAAAGTTATTACTCAACTTTAGACAAGACTCAAAGTTATGTTTCCCCTAGGCTGGTGTACAAGTTATATGTCAACAAAACCCATGGTAAAAATAAAGTTCCCCTAAACCTTCTGTTTCTTGCTCAGACCACATTTCTGGTTGCACCAATAGGGAAGCTCGGAGCGGGCGGAACGTTGCTGGTAGGAACCATTGTGCCGGGGCTGCGGAGCTGGCGGACATTTAAGGTGTGAGCCCCACTCCAGCCCGCTGCTGTTCCGCTAGGAAAGATGGCGGTTCGGGAGAAGGCTGGGCAAGAGATGAGTCTAGCGGCGCTGCGGCAGTCTGACCCCTATATCAGTAACATAGTGGATGTGACCGGGCACGTCGCTCTCTATCGCTTCAGCCCCAAAGCCAATGAGTGGGTGAGTGGCACCGGGCGGGACCATGGGAGCGGGGGGGGGGGGGAAGTGGGGGAAACCAGCTGTGTGAGGGGAGAGTTAGGTTTGGGATGGAAGGGTCTGTTATGGAGGGAGGGGCAAAGTGACGGGGTAGGTGTGTGTGAACTGTAAGTGTAACAAGCTATAGTGTTACACAGTGACAGCTACACATAACTATAAACCCAGTGAGAATGAGGAATGAATGGATATTGGGGAGTTGTATCAGGAGTCAGAACCAGCAGTGCAGGGAAGGGAAAGGGACAGACACAGTGACAGTTACACATAACTATAAACCCAGTGAGAATGAGGGATGAATGGATATTGGGGAGTTGTATCAGGAGTCAGAACCAGCAGTGCAGGGAAGGGAAAGGGACAGACACAGTGACAGTTACACATAACTATAAACCCAGTGAGAATGAGGGATGAATGGGTATTGGGGAGTTGTATCAGGAGTCAGAACCAGCAGTGCAGGGAAGGGAAAGGGACAGACACAGTGACAGTTACACATAACTATAAACCCAGTGAGAATGAGGAATGAATGGATATTGGGGAGTTGTATCAGGAGTCAGAACCAGCAGTGCAGGGAAGGGAAAGGGACAGACACAGTGACAGTTACACATAACTATAAACCCAGTGAGAATGAGGAATGAATGGGTATTGGGGAGTTGTATCAGGAGTCAGAACCAGCAGTGCAGGGAAGGGAAAGGGACAGACACAGTGACAGTTACACATAACTATAAACCCAGTGAGAATGAGGAATGAATGGATGGATATTGGGGAGTTGTATCAGGAGTCAGAACCAGCAGTGCAGAGAAGGGAAAGGGACAGACACAGTGACAGTTACACATAACTATAAACCCAGTGAGAATTAGGAATGAATGGATATTGGGGAGTTGTATCAGGAGTCAGAACCAGCAGTGCAGGGAAGGGAAAGGGACAGACACAGTGACAGTTACACATAACTATAAACCCAGTGAGAATGAGGGATGAATGGATATTGGGGAGTTGTATCAGGAGTCAGAACCAGCAGTGCAGGGAAGGGAAAGGGACAGACACAGTGACAGTTACACATAACTATAAACCCAGTGAGAATGAGGGATGAATGGGTATTGGGGAGTTGTATCAGGAGTCAGAACCAGCAGTGCAGGGAAGGGAAAGGGACAGACACAGTGACAGTTACACATAACTATAAACCCAGTGAGAATGAGGGATGAATGGATATTGGGGAGTTGTATCAGGAGTCAGAACCAGCAGTGCAGGGAAGGGAAAGGGACAGACACAGTGACAGTTACACATAACTATAAACCCAGTGAGAATGAGGAATGAATGGGTATTGGGGAGTTGTATCAGGAGTCAGAACCAGCAGTGCAGGGAAGGGAAAGGGACAGACACAGTGACAGTTACACATAACTATAAACCCAGTGAGAATGAGGAATGAATGGATGGATATTGGGGAGTTGTATCAGGAGTCAGAACCAGCAGTGCAGAGAAGGGAAAGGGACAGACACAGTGACAGTTACACATAACTATAAACCCAGTGAGAATGAGGGATGAATGGATATTGGGGAGTTGTATCAGGAGTCAGAACCAGCAGTGCAGGGAAGGGAAAGGGACAGACACAGTGACAGTTACACATAACTATAAACCCAGTGAGAATGAGGAATGAATGGATATTGGGGAGTTGTATCAGGAGTCAGAACCAGCAGTGCAGGGAAGGGAAAGGGACAGACACAGTGACAGTTACACATAACTATAAACCCAGTGAGAATGAGGGATGAATGGATATTGGGGAGTTGTATCAGGAGTCAGAACCAGCAGTGCAGGGAAGGGAAAGGGACAGACACAGTGACAGTTACACATAACTATAAACCCAGTGAGAATGAGGAATGAATGGATATTGGGGAGTTGTATCAGGAGTCAGAACCAGCAGTGCAGAGAAGGGAAAGGGACAGACACAGTGACAGTTACACATAACTATAAACCCAGTGAGAATGAGGAATGAATGGATATTGGGGAGTTGTATCAGGAGTCAGAACCAGCAGTGCAGGGAAAGGGACAGACACAGTGACAGTTACACATAACTATAAACCCAGTGAGAATGAGGAATGAATGGATATTGGGGAGTTGTATCAGGAGTCAGAACCAGCAGTGCAGGGAAGGGAAAGGGACAGACACAGTGACAGTTACACATAACTATAAACCCAGTGAGAATGAGGGATGAATGGATATTGGGGAGTTGTATCAGGAGTCAGAACCAGCAGTGCAGGGAAGGGAAAGGGACAGACACAGTGACAGTTACACATAACTATAAACCCAGTGAGAATGAGGGATGAATGGGTATTGGGGAGTTGTATCAGGAGTCAGAACCAGCAGTGCAGGGAAGGGAAAGGGACAGACACAGTGACCGTTACACATAACTATAAACCCAGTGAGAATGAGGGATGAATGGATATTGGGGAGTTGTATCAGGAGTCAGAACCAGCAGTGCAGGGAAGGGAAAGGGACAGACACAGTGACAGTTACACATAACTATAAACCCAGTGAGAATGAGGGATGAATGGATATTGGGGAGTTGTATCAGGAGTCAGAACCAGCAGTGCAGGGAAGGGAAAGGGACAGACACAGTGACAGTTACACATAACTATAAACCCAGTGAGAATGAGGGATGAATGGGTATTGGGGAGTTGTATCAGGAGTCAGAACCAGCAGTGCAGGGAAAGGGACAGACACAGTGACAGTTACACATAACTATAAACCCAGTGAGAATGAGGAATGAATGGATATTGGGGAGTTGTATCAGGAGTCAGAACCAGCAGTGCAGAGAAGGGAAAGGGACAGACACAGTGACAGTTACACATAACTATAAACCCAGTGAGAATGAGGAATGAATGGGTATTGGGGAGTTGTATCAGGAGTCAGAACCAGCAGTGCAGGGAAGGGAAAGGGACAGACACAGTGACAGTTACACATAACTATAAACCCAGTGAGAATGAGGGATGAATGGATATTGGGGAGTTGTATCAGGAGTCAGAACCAGCAGTGCAGGGAAGGGAAAGGGACAGACACAGTGACAGTTACACATAACTATAAACCCAGTGAGAATGAGGGATGAATGGATATTGGGGAGTTGTATCAGGAGTCAGAACCAGCAGTGCAGGGAAGGGAAAGGGACAGACACAGTGACAGTTACACATAACTATAAACCCAGTGAGAATGAGGGATGAATGGGTATTGGGGAGTTGTATCAGGAGTCAGAACCAGCAGTGCAGGGAAGGGAAAGGGACAGACACAGTGACAGTTACACATAACTATAAACCCAGTGAGAATGAGGAATGAATGGATATTGGGGAGTTGTATCAGGAGTCAGAACCAGCAGTGCAGGGAAGGGAAAGGGACAGACACAGTGACAGTTACACATAACTATAAACCCAGTGAGAATGAGGAATGAATGGGTATTGGGGAGTTGTATCAGGAGTCAGAACCAGCAGTGCAGGGAAGGGAAAGGGACAGACACAGTGACAGTTACACATAACTATAAACCCAGTGAGAATGAGGAATGAATGGATGGATATTGGGGAGTTGTATCAGGAGTCAGAACCAGCAGTGCAGAGAAGGGAAAGGGACAGACACAGTGACAGTTACACATAACTATAAACCCAGTGAGAATTAGGAATGAATGGATATTGGGGAGTTGTATCAGGAGTCAGAACCAGCAGTGCAGGGAAGGGAAAGGGACAGACACAGTGACAGTTACACATAACTATAAACCCAGTGAGAATGAGGGATGAATGGATATTGGGGAGTTGTATCAGGAGTCAGAACCAGCAGTGCAGGGAAGGGAAAGGGACAGACACAGTGACAGTTACACATAACTATAAACCCAGTGAGAATGAGGGATGAATGGGTATTGGGGAGTTGTATCAGGAGTCAGAACCAGCAGTGCAGGGAAGGGAAAGGGACAGACACAGTGACAGTTACACATAACTATAAACCCAGTGAGAATGAGGGATGAATGGATATTGGGGAGTTGTATCAGGAGTCAGAACCAGCAGTGCAGGGAAGGGAAAGGGACAGACACAGTGACAGTTACACATAACTATAAACCCAGTGAGAATGAGGAATGAATGGGTATTGGGGAGTTGTATCAGGAGTCAGAACCAGCAGTGCAGGGAAGGGAAAGGGACAGACACAGTGACAGTTACACATAACTATAAACCCAGTGAGAATGAGGAATGAATGGATGGATATTGGGGAGTTGTATCAGGAGTCAGAACCAGCAGTGCAGAGAAGGGAAAGGGACAGACACAGTGACAGTTACACATAACTATAAACCCAGTGAGAATGAGGGATGAATGGATATTGGGGAGTTGTATCAGGAGTCAGAACCAGCAGTGCAGGGAAGGGAAAGGGACAGACACAGTGACAGTTACACATAACTATAAACCCAGTGAGAATGAGGAATGAATGGGTATTGGGGAGTTGTATCAGGAGTCAGAACCAGCAGTGCAGGGAAGGGAAAGGGACAGACACAGTGACAGTTACACATAACTATAAACCCAGTGAGAATGAGGAATGAATGGATGGATATTGGGGAGTTGTATCAGGAGTCAGAACCAGCAGTGCAGAGAAGGGAAAGGGACAGACACAGTGACAGTTACACATAACTATAAACCCAGTGAGAATGAGGGATGAATGGATATTGGGGAGTTGTATCAGGAGTCAGAACCAGCAGTGCAGGGAAGGGAAAGGGACAGACACAGTGACAGTTACACATAACTATAAACCCAGTGAGAATGAGGAATGAATGGATATTGGGGAGTTGTATCAGGAGTCAGAACCAGCAGTGCAGGGAAGGGAAAGGGACAGACACAGTGACAGTTACACATAACTATAAACCCAGTGAGAATGAGGGATGAATGGATATTGGGGAGTTGTATCAGGAGTCAGAACCAGCAGTGCAGGGAAGGGAAAGGGACAGACACAGTGACAGTTACACATAACTATAAACCCAGTGAGAATGAGGAATGAATGGATATTGGGGAGTTGTATCAGGAGTCAGAACCAGCAGTGCAGAGAAGGGAAAGGGACAGACACAGTGACAGTTACACATAACTATAAACCCAGTGAGAATGAGGGATGAATGGATATTGGGGAGTTGTATCAGGAGTCAGAACCAGCAGTGCAGGGAAGGGAAAGGGACAGACACAGTGACAGTTACACATAACTATAAACCCAGTGAGAATGAGGAATGAATGGATATTGGGGAGTTGTATCAGGAGTCAGAACCAGCAGTGCAGGGAAAGGGACAGACACAGTGACAGTTACACATAACTATAAACCCAGTGAGAATGAGGAATGAATGGATATTGGGGAGTTGTATCAGGAGTCAGAACCAGCAGTGCAGGGAAGGGAAAGGGACAGACACAGTGACAGTTACACATAACTATAAACCCAGTGAGAATGAGGGATGAATGGATATTGGGGAGTTGTATCAGGAGTCAGAACCAGCAGTGCAGGGAAGGGAAAGGGACAGACACAGTGACAGTTACACATAACTATAAACCCAGTGAGAATGAGGGATGAATGGGTATTGGGGAGTTGTATCAGGAGTCAGAACCAGCAGTGCAGGGAAGGGAAAGGGACAGACACAGTGACCGTTACACATAACTATAAACCCAGTGAGAATGAGGGATGAATGGATATTGGGGAGTTGTATCAGGAGTCAGAACCAGCAGTGCAGGGAAGGGAAAGGGACAGACACAGTGACAGTTACACATAACTATAAACCCAGTGAGAATGAGGGATGAATGGATATTGGGGAGTTGTATCAGGAGTCAGAACCAGCAGTGCAGGGAAGGGAAAGGGACAGACACAGTGACAGTTACACATAACTATAAACCCAGTGAGAATGAGGGATGAATGGGTATTGGGGAGTTGTATCAGGAGTCAGAACCAGCAGTGCAGGGAAAGGGACAGACACAGTGACAGTTACACATAACTATAAACCCAGTGAGAATGAGGAATGAATGGATATTGGGGAGTTGTATCAGGAGTCAGAACCAGCAGTGCAGGGAAGGGAAAGGGACAGACACAGTGACAGTTACACATAACTATAAACCCAGTGAGAATGAGGGATGAATGGGTATTGGGGAGTTGTATCAGGAGTCAGAACCAGCAGTGCAGGGAAGGGAAAGGGACAGACACAGTGACAGTTACACATAACTATAAACCCAGTGAGAATGAGGGATGAATGGATATTGGGGAGTTGTATCAGGAGTCAGAACCAGCAGTGCAGGGAAGGGAAAGGGACAGACACAGTGACAGTTACACATAACTATAAACCCAGTGAGAATGAGGGATGAATGGATATTGGGGAGTTGTATCAGGAGTCAGAACCAGCAGTGCAGGGAAGGGAAAGGGACAGACACAGTGACAGTTACACATAACTATAAACCCAGTGAGAATGAGGGATGAATGGGTATTGGGGAGTTGTATCAGGAGTCAGAACCAGCAGTGCAGGGAAGGGAAAGGGACAGACACAGTGACAGTTACACATAACTATAAACCCAGTGAGAATGAGGAATGAATGGATATTGGGGAGTTGTATCAGGAGTCAGAACCAGCAGTGCAGGGAAGGGAAAGGGACAGACACAGTGACAGTTACACATAACTATAAACCCAGTGAGAATGAGGGATGAATGGGTATTGGGGAGTTGTATCAGGAGTCAGAACCAGCAGTGCAGGGAAGGGAAAGGGACAGACACAGTGACAGTTACACATAACTATAAACCCAGTGAGAATGAGGAATGAATGGGTATTGGGGAGTTGTATCAGGAGTCAGAACCAGCAGTGCAGGGAAGGGAAAGGGACAGACACAGTGACAGTTACACATAACTATAAACCCAGTGAGAATGAGGAATGAATGGATATTGGGGAGTTGTATCAGCAGTCAGAACCAGCAGTGCAGGGAAGGGAAAGGGACAGACACAGTGACAGTTACACATAACTATAAACCCAGTGAGAATGAGGAATGAATGGATATTGGGGAGTTGTATCAGGAGTCAGAACCAGCAGTGCAGGGAAGGGAAAGGGACAGACACAGTGACAGTTACACATAACTATAAACCCAGTGAGAATGAGGAATGAATGGATATTGGGGAGTTGTATCAGGAGTCAGAACCAGCAGTGCAGGGAAGGGAAAGGGACAGACACAGTGACAGTTACACATAACTATAAACCCAGTGAGAATGAGGAATGAATGGATATTGGGGAGTTGTATCAGGAGTCAGAACCAGCAGTGCAGGGAAGGGAAAGGGACAGACACAGTGACAGTTACACATAACTATAACCCAGTGAGAATGAGGAATGAATGGATATTGGGGAGTTGTATCAGGAGTCAGAACCAGCAGTGCAGGGAAGGGAAAGGGACAGACACAGTGACAGTTACACATAACTATAAACCCAGTGAGAATGAGGAATGAATGGATATTGGGGAGTTGTATCAGGAGTCAGAACCAGCAGGGCAGGGAAGGGAAAGGGACAGACACAGTGACAGTTACACATAACTATAAACCCAGTGAGAATGAGGAATGAATGGGTATTGGGGAGTTGTATCAGGAGTCAGAACCAGCAGTGCAGGGAAGGGAAAGGGACAGACACAGTGACAGTTACACATAACTATAAACCCAGTGAGAATGAGGAATGAATGGGTATTGGGGAGTTGTATCAGGAGTCAGAACCAGCAGTGCAGGGAAGGGAAAGGGACAGACACAGTGACAGTTACACATAACTATAAACCCAGTGAGAATGAGGAATGAATGGATATTGGGGAGTTGTATCAGCAGTCAGAACCAGCAGTGCAGGGAAGGGAAAGGGACAGACACAGTGACAGTTACACATAACTATAAACCCAGTGAGAATGAGGAATGAATGGATATTGGGGAGTTGTATCAGGAGTCAGAACCAGCAGTGCAGGGAAGGGAAAGGGACAGACACAGTGACAGTTACACATAACTATAAACCCAGTGAGAATGAGGAATGAATGGATATTGGGGAGTTGTATCAGGAGTCAGAACCAGCAGTGCAGGGAAGGGAAAGGGACAGACACAGTGACAGTTACACATAACTATAAACCCAGTGAGAATGAGGAATGAATGGATATTGGGGAGTTGTATCAGGAGTCAGAACCAGCAGTGCAGGGAAGGGAAAGGGACAGACACAGTGACAGTTACACATAACTATAAACCCAGTGAGAATGAGGAATGAATGGATATTGGGGAGTTGTATCAGGAGTCAGAACCAGCAGTGCAGGGAAGGGAAAGGGACAGACACAGTGACAGTTACACATAACTATAAACCCAGTGAGAATGAGGAATGAATGGATATTGGGGAGTTGTATCAGGAGTCAGAACCAGCAGGGCAGGGAAGGGAAAGGGACAGACACAGTGACAGTTACACATAACTATAAACCCAGTGAGAATGAGGAATGAATGGATATTGGGGAGTTGTATCAGGAGTCAGAACCAGCAGTGCAGGGAAGGGAAAGGGACAGACACAGTGACAGTTACACATAACTATAAACCCAGTGAGAATGAGGAATGAATGGATATTGGGGAGTTGTATCAGGAGTCAGAACCAGCAGTGCAGGGAAAGGGACAGACACAGTGACAGTTACACATAACTATAAACCCAGTGAGAATGAGGAATGAATGGATATTGGGGAGTTGTATCAGGAGTCAGAACCAGCAGTGCAGGGAAGGGAAAGGGACAGACACAGTGACAGTTACACATAACTATAAACCCAGTGAGAATGAGGAATGAATGGATATTGGGGAGTTGTATCAGGAGTCAGAACCAGCAGTGCAGGGAAGGGAAAGGGACAGACACAGTGACAGTTACACATAACTATAAACCCAGTGAGAATGAGGAATGAATGAGATATTTTCTGTTATTGGGGGACACTATTTGAGATGGGGGGGGGGCAATACAAAGGGCACACAAAAAAGGAATTCTGTTAAATGGATTCTGTAGTTAAAAATCAAATTTTTAACCTTTTTGGCATAGTGAAGCTCTAATGGAAGATGGTTTTGTCATTCATTGACCTCACTCTCTGTCTAAAAGCACTGTAATTTGTTCAGAGATAAGGGGCTCTGAATAAACAAACCCCTCCCTTTCCCAAGCTCCAGCCTATAGGATAAGGAGCAGCTCATTATACAGAGGGCTTATCTGTGGACATTCAGTGCAATGGGGAAATCGCAGAGACTTCCCGCTCAGGGAGTTTTACTTTCAGTGATTCCAGTAGGTTTGAATGACGATGCTTTGTTTGTAAGATCGTGCGCACAAGGCTCTCAGTGATTTGAAGCGATGGACGATACTGCTTTAAATTGGTTGTTTAGGTACTGGCAGCTTATAATCTTCTCTACGTAGAGACAAAACGAGCAACTTGTCGCTGGAACCCATTTTTAAAGACTAAATCTAGTGTACATTAGTACATTAGTACATTAGTCTTAGTGGTCTCATCTTCAGGCCCAAGCTATAGTCCTAGTGCTCAGGTTAAAGAGGGGTATAGAGCCCTTTAGCAGCTGTAATGTGCCACAGCCAGTCACTATTTATTGGTCTGGGGGGGCTGTTTGTGCCTCCTGGGTACTGGGAATGCCAGGGGGGCTGTAAGGTGCCACAGACAGTCACTATTTATTGGGCTGGGGGGCTTTTTGTGCCTCTGGGTACTGGGAATGCCAGGGGGGGCTGTAAGGTGCCACAGACAGTCACTATTTATTGGGCTGGGGGGGCTGTTTGTACCTCTGGGTACTGGGAATGCCAGGGGGGCTGTAAGGTGCCACAGACAGTCACTATTTATTGGGCTGGGGGGGCTGTTTGTGCCTCTGGGTACTGGGAATGCCAGGGGGGCTGTAAGGTGCCACAGACAGTCACTATTTATTGGGCTGGGGGGGCTGTTTGTGCCTCTGGGTACTGGGAATGCCGGGGCCTATTTTTAATCCCAGACCTGACAGGGGTGGGGTTTGGTCACAGTGCCCTTATGAGCTGTTTTCTCTCCCTTTCCCTGTAGGAGAAGACAGATGTGGAGGGGACCTTATTTGTGTACACAAGGTAAGTTGCACCATTGCACACTCAGGGGGTATCAGTTCCCCTGCCCTGTAATGCTTGAGCCAATCGACTTTATTTCCCCCTTAAACTCCTTTCTCTGTCCCTGCATAGATCTGCCTCCCCGCACCATGGATTCACCATCATGAATCGGCTAAACATGCACAACCTCGTGGAACCCGTGAACAAAGATCTGGAATTCCAGCTGCATGAGCCCTTCCTGCTGTACCGCAATTCCAGCTGTGAGTTCCTCTCATTTGCTATGGAAATTGGGTCGATCTGGGTGCGGGGCCACGAGCCCTTGGCTCCCCTTTTTCTGCTAAATTCAGGCAAATGGCTTCCCAGGAAAGGAAAATAATTGGGCTGGCCGGAAGGTTTATTCTCTCCCCCTTGTGTTATTTAAGGCTCCTTACTGGGGGAGCCGGTGAATTTGCACTTTTTTTGTGCATTTTCTTGGATAAAGGCTTAGCAGTAGCAGATACTTTGTATCAAATAGAGAAAATAGGCACCAGAATTCTCAATAATTTTGCACCCAACACAAAGGGTAAAGACCATACCTTGTAAGATTTACCCGTTTGGTGAGGTCAATAAACGAGGGGATCTTCTCCCCATATGTCCACCTAAAAGTGTGCGATACCAGGCTTAAGCATCGTACGATATTCGGTGCGTGTATGGCGGATCAACGAGACGACCGATATCTCAAAGGCTGCGGATATCGCCTGTCTCGTCGATCGCCAGGTTAAAAGAGGCGCCCGATCAAAATCTTTTAACCTGGCGATCGATGAGACAAGCGATATCCGCAGCCTTTCAGATATCTGAGAAGAAAATCTGCTTTCAGGGCTGAATCGGTAGGTGGAGGAGGTATAATTCCTATTGTTTCTACCTCCATATCTTTCCCGAGACTGATGGTCGCAGGAATGATCAGAATTGCTAGGTGTATGGCCACTTTAATTCAAGGAGCTGATGTAGTTCCTGATCCGACGGAAACACACCTTATTATTATCAAAACCAATTTGAGGCCAGATATCGGTTGTGGGTGCCCATACTCGGGCAGCTGAATCAGTCTGAATGATCCGTATGGGCATCTGAAATCTACCTGTGTATGGGCACCTTAAATTGTCATAACTCGGCTGATATCCGCAGGCTTTGCGATATTGGGCGTCTCGTGCGTTTGTGGCCACCTTAAAGGAACAGTAACACCAAAAACTGGTGTGTTTGCCTCAGAAATTTCTATAAACAAAGCTGCTGTTTAGCCACGGGGGCAGCCATTCAAAGGAGAAAAGGCACAGGCACATAGGAGATAACAGATAATCACTATTGTATTCTAGAGAGGTCATCTGTTATCTGCTATGTAACCTGTGCCTTTTCTCCTTTTTTCCAACTTGAATGGCTGCCCCCATGGCTACACAGCAGCTTATTTATATAAACTATAGTAGTGTTACTGTAGCAAACACACAACTGTTACCAGTGCAGGGCAACAGTACATTATATTTTAATCACTTTAAAAAACTTTCATTTATTGGTGTTACTGTTCCTTTAATTTATGGTTCTAGAGTATACAAAGGGCTGCAGCTATTTTGAGCGGTGAGTAGCGTTACAAACTGTAGGCTAAAGGTCCCCATACACGCTGAGATCCGCTCGCTTGGCAACCTACGGGTGGGCAATATCGGGGGAAAAAAAAAAAATTCAATCGTTTGGCCCTGGGGCGTAACGATTGAATTATACTGGCGGCAAGGGGCAGTCGGTTCGGGGACCGCATCAATGAGCCGATGCGGTCCCTGATCCGACTGAATCTTCTAACCTGGCCGATCGAGATCTGGCTAATTTCAGGCCAGATATCGGTCGGCCAGGCCCCTCGTTTCTGCCCCTACATGGGCAGGTGAGGGCCACGCACAGCAGCAGTTGTGGGCACACTAAAATCAGCACCCTTCATGTGCGAATAGGCACCATTAATTAAAGGTTCTTGCATCCAAACCCACTCCATACGCTCCCCGCCAGCCCCTTGGATAAATCGGCCACAACTTGATGCCGGGGACCCGGGAGCTACCAGCACCTTGAACGCTTAATTATGGCAAAGCATGCTGCGTTCTGGGTAGAAAAATGGCACATTGTTCCCAAATTGTAATTTTTAAATGCACTAAAGCTGGCCATACACGCACCGATAATATTGTAGGAAACCCCATTTCATACGATATTCGGTGTGTGTATGGCAAGTTGGCGAGGCGACCGATATCGCAGAAGACTGTGGATATCGGTCGACTCGCCGATCGGGCGCCATAGAAGGCACCTGAGCAAAATCTGCCTTCAGAGCTGAATCGGCAGAAGGAGGTGGGAATCCTATTGTTTCTACCTCCATATCTGATGTTTCAGCCCTTGAACGTTAGTGGTGAATTGGAACGATCTTTTGTGCGACCGATGGCTGCACGAAAGAACGAAAATCGCCACGTGTGTGGCCACTTTAATGGTGGCCAGCATATCCCTAGAGGGAGTTCTTTTTGTCACGTGTTTGACAAAGAAGCTTCTGTTGTTGGGACAGACGTCTCCGCGCACATGTGTGCCAGGGTGCAGTGCCCAGCGCTGAGCCCCCAACTGCTCCCTATTTCCTACACTTCTGGGGATGTAACATCTCTGCTCTATTGCAATCAAAGCCCTTGGTTACTATGGAAATGCTGCACTGCTGCTGACGAGGTGGGTTTAACCCTTTAGCACAGGTCCTTCCCTCCAGTTGCTTGTTTGGATTGCAAATTATTCATTATTAATTTCCCCCAGTGCTTTTTAGAGATAATTCATCATTCAGTCCATGCTCAGAGGAGCTGACAGTCTGAGGCCCCTATTGCATTTACACACTACGATCAATTCAATCAGAAGCCAATTAACCAGCCTGTGTATGTGTTTGGGTGTGGAAGGAAACCCATTCAGACACAGAGAGAACATATAAACTCTTTGCAGAGTGTGACCGAGCAGGAATCGAACTCAAGGCCCCAGTGCTGATCAGTAAACCAATCAAAACAATAACCTGCCCCTATACACTTTGCCCACCCAATACTGAATTGCCAACTACCTTAAACTCCGCCTACAGTACTTCAATGGCCTCCACTTTAATCTAGGTTGAAGGCCATAACCAAGAAATTTAAACTGCACTGTAGCGCCAAAACTATATTATGCTGCTATGTTGGACTTTTCAAAGCTAAATTAAAATGTTGTATATACATATGGGTAGGGGGTGCCATAGTGTTTCCCTTAGACAGAACACTATGGGGGTACAGCTTATTGTGTGCCCAGAACATTCCTTCTCTGTATATTTGTATTTATACATATGGGTAGGGGGTGCCATAGTGTTTCCCATAGACAGTACAGTATGGGGGTACAGCTTATTGTGTGCCCAGAACATTCCTTCTCTGTATATTTGTATTTATACATATGGGTAGGGGGTGCCATAGTGTTTCCCTTAGACAGTACAGTGTGGGGGTACAGCTTATTGTGTGCCCAGAACATTCCCTCTCTGTATATTTGTATTTATACATATGGGTAGGGGGTGCCATAGTGTTTCCCTTAGACAGTACAGTGTGGGGGTACAGCTTATTGTGTGCCCAGAACATTCCCTCTCTGTATATTTGTATTTATACATATGGGTAGGGGGTGCCATAGTGTTTCCCTTAGACATTACAGTATGGGGGTACAGCTTATTGTGTGCCCAGAACATTCCTTCTCTGTATATTTGTATTTATACATATGGGTAGGGGTGCCATAGTGTTTCCCTTAGACAGTACAGTATGGGGGTACAGCTTATTGTGTGCCCAGAACATTCCTTCTCTGTATATTTGTATTTATACATATGGGTAGGAGGTGCCATAGTGTTTCCCTTAGACAGTACAGTATGGGGGTACAGCTTATTGTGTGCCCAGAACATTCCATTGCACTTCCTATTCAGTGTGTGAACTATAACTTATCACGTTACATATATTAATAGCTTTGCTACAATAATGGGCCCTTAGGGGCCACTGGGACCCGCACATACCTTGGAAAGCTCGGAGCAGATAGGTTTCCAGATGCGTTTCATTGACCATCTTCCCTCTGTATATCCCATCCATATCCTGGCACGGGGGCTTCTTTATTAAGAGTATGTCGGCAGCGAGGCTGGGGAAGTTCATGGTGCCCCCCCCCCCCAGAGAGGCTGCTGGGATACGGTGTTTGTTCTTCCCTTTAGATCCCTGGCAAATCCAACTGCTTTATATCCGACCCCGGGGCACGTTGGTGGGGAGTCGGTTGTGCCGCAGGGCAATGGGGCATATTCCTAGTGGTGCCAATACCCCTACACAGCACTTCCTTATGCTGAGAGCAGAGGCTTCTGGGCATCTCCGGGATTCCTACTCATTACGCGAGGCTGGCAGATCCACTCCCGATATCTCCCCAATCTGTGTTGGTGCTGCCGTGGGCATGCCGACAATCAGCAGCAGGGCTCTATGGCAACGGCACCACGTAGGAACGTCCTCATCTACCCAAGTTCTGCAGGATTTCTATAAACATCTTCCCTAGATCTGTGCTTTATAGAGACTGGCACGTCTTCCTGCGCTGCCCCCGAGACCACACACGGAAACCAGCGGGCAGCCCAGCCATTAACTAATGCACCTTATCTGAGTGTCCCTTATTATCTCTGGCTGGGTGGCTGCAAACACTGGCTTTCTGTTTATCTGAGTGCCTTCCCCAGGCTCCCTGAGTGCTGATACCCCAGTGTGGGGCCTGGCAACTCTTAACTGCCCCTTCCCCAGTGTAACCAACCCCAACTGGGCCAGCCTTTCCCCATAACTGAGCCCATTCCCTTTATCAGCTTAGTCGCTCTTCCCTGTACTTTCTCTATTTCATTACTGCCCCCCCCCTTATATATTTATATATAGTGACCCCCCCCCCTTAACTGCCCCTTCCCCAGTGTAACCAATCCCAACTGGGCCAGCCTTTCCCCATAACTGAGCCCATTCCCTTTATCAGCTTAGTCGCTCTTCCCTGTACTTTCTCTATTTCATTACTGCCCCCCCCCTTATATATTTATATATAGTGACCCCCCCCTTAACTGCCCTTCCCCAGTGTAACCAATCCCAACTGGGCCAGCCTTTCCCCATAACTGAGCCCATTCCCTTTATCAGCTTAGTCGCTCTTCCCTGTACTTTCTCTATTTCATTACTGCCCCCCCTTATATATTTATATATAGTGACCCCCCCTTAACTGCCCCTTCCCCAGTGTAACCAATCCCAACTGGGCCAGCCTTTCCCCATAACTGAGCCCATTCCCTTTATCAGCTTAGTCACTCTTCCCTGTACTTTCTCTATTTCATTACTGCCCCCCCTTATATATTTATATATAGTGACCCCCCCTTAACTGCCCCCCCCAGTGTAACCAATCCCAACTGGGCCAGCCTTTCCCCATAACTGAGCCCATTCCCTTTATCAGCTTAGTCGCTCTTCCCTGTACTTTCTCTATTTCATTATCCCCCCCCTTATATATTTATATATATATATAGTGACCCCCCCCCTTAACTGCCCCTTCCCCAGTGTAACCAATCCCAACTGGGCCAGCCTTTCTTTCATGCCCTTTATTAACTTACCTGCCCTTCTCTACCCATAAGGAAGGGGGCAGGAAACCTTTATTCTCTTTATGTTTATAGAGGGAATTGGCACACCCGGTGGGGGCACAAGTACCGTAAGTGCCCGGTTGCTGGTTACACTGAGCCCCCAGCCTAGATGATGCCGGTCGCTGGCCGCGTGACTGTGACATTGAGTGCCTTTCACGGGGTTTGGGCGAGCTCTCATTCTGCCAGACAAACGCTGACTTGGGCTTTTCACTGCGGAGCTCGGCTGGGCAGCCCCTGGCACTGATTCCTGGCTGCCCATTAAGCTGTCGCTCTCAGCTCTTTATCTTCATTTCTCCTCAGACAGGTTCTGTTTGTCTGTGTTTGGGGGGTGTTGGGCCTTGGCACGCTCGCTTTCTTTGGGGGGAGCAACTGTGTCTTTCCAAAAATGGCAAAAATATCATTGTCATTTATTTCTATAGCACCAACGTGTTCTGTGTTATACAGGAAGGAGCAGCAACAACCACCCCCGGGATACAGTGAGAGGGTAGGTAGGTAGCTCTAGTCTGGCCAAACACAGGGGCTAATTACTGACCTTTTATTTTTACATTTACTGCCTGGAGTGAGCTTTATCTGGTCAGAATGGGAGGGATCACCAACATGACAGCCCCTACCCATGTGTATAAATACAAATATACAGAGAAGGAATGTTCTGGGCACACAATAAGCTGTACCCCCATACTGTACTGTCTAAGGGAAACACTATGGCACCTCCTACCCATATGTATAAATACAAATATACAGAGAGGGAATGTTCTGGGCACACAATAAGCTGTACCCCCATACTGTACTGTCTAAGGGAAACACTATGGCACCCCCTACCCATATGTATAAATACAAATATACAGAGAAGGAATGTTCTGGGCACACAATAAGCTGTACCCCCATACTGTACTGTCTAAGGGAAACACTATGGCACCTCCTACCCATATGTATAAATACAAATATACAGAGAGGGAATGTTCTGGGCACACAATAAGCTGCAACCCCATACTGTACTGTCTAAGGGAAACACTATGGCACCTCCTACCCATATGTATAAATACAAATATACAGAGAAGGAATGTTCTGGGCACACAATAAGCTGTACCCCCATACTGTACTGTCTAAGGGAAACACTATGGCACCTCCCTACCCATATGTATAAATACAAATATACAGAGAAGGAATGTTCTGGGCACACAATAAGCTGTACCCCCATACTGTACTGTCTAAGGGAAACACTGTGGCACCCCCTACCCATATGTATAAATACAAATATACAGAGAAGGAATGTTCTGGGCACACAATAAGCTGTACCCCCATACTGTACTGTCTAAGGGAAACACTATGGCACCTCCTACCCATATGTATAAATACAAATATACAGAGAAGGAATGTTCTGGGCACACAATAAGCTCCTTGACTCCTTCCTATTTAGACCTGGTAGGACACGGCTTGCCTATATTTACTTTCTGGTAACCAAGTCATTGGGGCCCCATTGGAGCGGTCGGCAGATGATTTAGCAGAATATAAGAGATAAAAATAGAATATCTTTCCGCCTAGACATCCTGTCCATAGAAGCATTCCCTCTACTTATCTCTTTATCTGGTGTCTGGAAATCCCTTCACTTTAATCCCGGTATCCAAGTGATAAATACCGCCTTACCCCCGTCTTAAAGCGATACTGGCACCGCACAATTATAATTATACCAATTATTTCCCTATGGAACCTTTAAAGGGAAGGGTTCACCTATAAGGTAACTTTTAGTATGTTATAGAATGGCCAATTCTAAGCAACTTTTCAATTAGTCTTTTATTATAGTTTTTTAATTATTTCCCTTCTTCTGACTCTTTCCAGCTTTCAAATGGGGGTCACTGACCCCGGCAGCCAAACCCTATTGCTCTGTGAGGCTCCAGTTTTATTGTTATTGTTACTTTTTATTCCTTATCTTTCTATTCAGCCCCTCCACTATTCATATATCAGTCTCACATTCAAACCACTCCCTAGTTGCTAAGGTAATTAGGACCCTAGCAACCAGATAGCTGCTGAAACTCCAAACTGCAGAGCTGCTGAACAAAAAGTGAAATAATTAAAAAACTACAAATAATAAAAAAATGAAGACCAATTGCAAATTGTCTCAGAATATCACTCTCTACATCCTACTAAAAGCTAACAGAAAGGTGTCCAGTTGTTTTCTGTTGGCCATACCCTGCCAGATCCCCTTGTTTGGATTTTTTGCCACAGTGCGGATGTAGCCTGAGATTGTTTACCTGTATGTTGGGCCAAATTGGGCTGGTTATTGTAAATAAAGGCAACATAACCATTTGGTGTTCAAGTGATTCAAGTAACTTTCATCACTGGTGATGTTGCCTATAGCAACCAATCAGCAATTAGATTTCAATGGTCACCTACAAGTTAGAAAACAAAAGCAAAGATCTGATTGGTTGCTTTGGTGATGTTTGTCTCCAATGTAATAAATACCCCCCCAAGTGTATTGGCAGCAACCATGGGTGGCAGGACCCTGCGCCCTAGAGCTGTAAGTGGGCAAAGAGGAGTGGGGACGCTGGGGGTAACCATGAATATAAAGGGGGGGGGGGAATGGAGGGCAATGATGATTGTGGGGAATGATCCATCAGAAAATATTTTTTCTAGGTCTTAAGTTGCCCTTTAAAGGCAAACTGTTGTATATGTATGTATATCTTTATTTATAAAGCGCTACTTATGTACCCAGCGCTGTAGAATACATTAATACAAACAGGGGGTTAATAAGATAATAATAGATAAATACACAGTATAACAATAAATACAAATAAATAAAAGATATAGTTGCAATAAGTTAAGAGTGGAAGGCACAAGAGGATGGAGGTCCCTGCCCCATAGAGCTTACACTCTATATATTGCATATGGGAAATTGAGGCTGGGGCAGTTTGGCAGTAGCCCCCACATCCCCTAACAGCTGGCGTCTGTTTCCCAGCTCCTTTTTCTGTTTACTCTGCGTTGCCCCTATCAGTGCTGTTGCTGAACAAAGGGCAAATAAACATTAAATAGCGACTTATTGCTGCGCTTGGGACGAGGAGCTCGTTAACACCGTGTTGCTGCTAAATATCATTTGCTTGGGGAGGGGGGGCTAAAACACACATTGTGTCACAACTCGCAGCCCATTTATCTTCTCCTGTATTTGCTCTTTCTCCGTTTCAGTGGCCATTTACAGCATCTGGTTTTATGACAAGATCGACTGCCAGCGGATAGCAAAACTGATGACGCAGTGAGTATCATAGCAAAGCCTCTTATGTGAGTATGGGCAGAGGTCATATCCCTGTAAGTACCGGCTGTGCCGCGGCACCGGCACTAGGGGGGGGCCCTATAGCTCCCACAATCCCGCTGTATGTGAATGCTGGGGGTCTAGTTTGTAGATATAGGTATATATATATATATATATATATATATATATATATATATATATATATGTATGTATAGGTATATTGGTATATTGGTCACAGAGCATTCAGCTTTGGACCTGTGGGTATTGGGGATCAGGAGCTAATGCTCCCCCTGCACCATAGTGGCCCAATATGGGGCAGATCCACTGGCAAGGGGTTGGTCACCTTTGCGTTAACATTTGGTATGATGTAGAGAGTGATATTCTGAGGCAATTTGCAATTGGTCTTCGTTTTTTATTATTTGTAGTTTTTTAGTTATTTCATTTTCAGTTCAGGAGCTCTGCAGTTTGGAGTTTCAGCAGCTGTTTGGTTGCTAGGGTCCAAGTTACCTTGGCAACCAGGGAGTGGTTTGCATGAGAGACTGGTTTATGAATAGGAGAGGGGCTGAGTAGAAAAGAAAGTTAGAAAAAGTAACAATAGTTCAGCAGCTCTCCAGCTTGGAGTTTCAGCAGCTATCTGGTTGCTAGGGTCCAAATGACCTTAGTAACCAGGGAGCAGTTTAAATGAGAGACTGGAATATAAATAGGAGAGAGGGACTGAATAGAAAAATAGGTTATAAAATGTTAACAATAAAACTGGAGCCTCACAGAGCAATAGGGTTTGGCTGCCGGGGTCAGTGACCCCCATTTGAAAGCTGCAAAGAGCTAGAAGAAAAAGGCAAATAATTCAGAAACTAACATAAATTATGAAGACCAATTGAAAATTTGCTTAGAATTGGCCATTCTATAACATAATAAAAGTTAACGTAAAGGTGAACCACCCCTTTACCCCCTAATCCCTAGTATGAGCTTGCAATCTCTCAGACAGGGGGCTTCATGGTCACACTGGGCAATTTCAGCTGCTGATATTAGTCCTTTAGACTGATTCGGTTGCTTATCTGCCCATGTATGGGCCAGAAATTGGCCAGATCTCAATTGGGCAGGTTTGATTTTCCTGTTGAATCGGGGACTGCATAGGCCTAATGCCCCGCCATTTTAATTCAGTTGTTTGGCCCTAGGGCCAGACGGTCAAATTAGCCCGATATGAGTTTGCTCATAGCCTGTACAGAGAGATACCATAAAACTATGGCACATAGGGATTCCCCTGTACTAAGCACAATTCAGCAGGAACAGCCCCCTAAGTTTGCCCATAGCCTGTACAGAGAGATACCATAAAACTATGGCACATAGGGATTCCCCTGTACTAAGCACAATTCAGCAGGAACAGCCCCCTAAGTTTGCCCATAGCCTGTACAGAGAGATACCATAAAACTATGGCACATAGGGATTCCCCTGTACTAAGCACAATTCAGCAGGAACAGCCCCTAAGTTTGCCCATAGCCTGTACAGAGAGATACCATAAAACTATGGCACATAGGGATTCCCCTGTACTAAGCACAATTCAGCAGGAACAGCCCCTAAGTTTGCCCATAGCCTGTACAGAGAGATACCATAAAACTATGGCACATAGGGATTCCCCTGTACTAAGCACAATTCAGCAGGAACAGCCCCCTAAGTTTGCTCATAGCCTGTACAGAGAGATACCATAAAACTATGGCACATAGGGATTCCCCTGTACTAAGCACAATTCAGCAGGAACAGCCCCCTAAGTTTGCTCATAGCCTGTACAGAGAGATACCATAAAACTATGGCACATAGGGATTCCCCTGTACTAAGCACAATTCAGCAGGAACAGCCCCCTAAGTTTGCTCATAGCCTGTACAGAGAGATACCATAAAACTATGGCACATAGGGATTCCCCTGTACTAAGCACAATTCAGCAGGAACAGCCCCCTAAGTTTGCTCATAGCCTGTACAGAGAGATACCATAAAACTATGGCACATAGGGATTCCCCTGTACTAAGCACAATTCAGCAGGAACAGCCCCCTAAGTTTGCTCATAGCCTGTACAGAGAGATACCATAAAACTATGGCACATAGGGATTCCCCTGTACTAAGCACAATTCAGCAGGAACAGCCCCCTAAGTTTGCCCATAGCCTGTACAGAGAGATACCATAAAACTATGGCACATAGGGATTCCCCTGTACTAAGCACAATTCAGCAGGAACAGCCCCCTAAGTTTGCCCATAGCCTGTACAGAGAGATACCATAAAACTATGGCACATAGGGATTCCCCTTGACTGGCACTACAGTTTGCTGGTGCTTGAGTCAGTGAATATATTTGGCGCCTTTGCAAGTAGATTTATACAAAAGAGAAGATGTGCGGCGCTGTTGGAGCCCTGCAGCACAAGTATCTTCATTGCCTGCTGCCTCTGCCCGGGCCGCTACTTGGAGGCATTTTGGGCTCTATAAATATTTACCACAGACAAAAATGTCTTTGTGCAGCCGACAGATTTTATGGGACTATACACAGGATTCTCCATTTTAGTACTAAGAGCATCGACTTGGCCTCTTAATCACATTGATTGGGCAAATGCCACGTCATTATTTTAAAAATGATATAGAAGTCCGTTCTTCTCTGGGTCTGTTCATTTGCTGGCTTCTGCTACATTGTTTCATGAGGGAGTATAAGCAGTGCAGGGAAGGGAAAGGGACAGACACAGTGACAGTTACACATAACTATAAACCCAGTGAGAATGAGGAATGAATGGATATTGGGGAGTTGTATCAGCAGTCAGAACCAGCAGTGCAGGGAAGGGAAAGGGACAGACACAGTGACAGTTACACATAACTATAAACCCAGTGAGAATGAGGAATGAATGGGTATTGGGGAGTTGTATCAGGAGTCGGAACCAGCAGTGCAGGAAAGGGACAGACACAGTGACAGTTACACATAACTATAAACCCAGTGAGAATGAGGAATGAATGGATATTGGGGAGTTGTATCAGGAGTCAGAACCAGCAGTGCAGGGAAGGGAAAGGGACAGACACAGTGACAGTTACACATAACTATAAACCCAGTGAGAATGAGGGATGAATGGATATTGGGGAGTTGTATCAGGAGTCAGAACCAGCAGTGCAGAGAAGGGAAAGGGACAGACACAGTGACAGTTACACATAACTATAAACCCAGTGAGAATGAGGAATGAATGGGTATTGGGGAGTTGTATCAGGAGTCAGAACCAGCAGTGCAGAGAAGGGAAAGGGACAGACACAGTGACAGTTACACATAACTATAAACCCAGTGAGAATGAGGGATGAATGGATATTGGGGAGTTGTATCAGGAGTCAGAACCAGCAGTGCAGGGAAGGGAAAGGGACAGACACAGTGACAGTTACACATAACTATAAACCCAGTGAGAATGAGGAATGAATGGATATTGGGGAGTTGTATCAGGAGTCAGAACCAGCAGTGCAGGGAAGGGAAAGGGACAGACACAGTGACAGTTACACATAACTATAAACCCAGTGAGAATGAGGAATGAATGGGTATTGGGGAGTTGTATCAGGAGTCAGAACCAGCAGTGCAGAGAAGGGAAAGGGACAGACACAGTGACAGTTACACATAACTATAAACCCAGTGAGAATGAGGGATGAATGGATATTGGGGAGTTGTATCAGGAGTCAGAACCAGCAGTGCAGAGAAGGGAAAGGGACAGACACAGTGACAGTTACACATAACTATAAACCCAGTGAGAATGAGGGATGAATGGATATTGGGGAGTTGTATCAGGAGTCAGAACCAGCAGTGCAGAGAAGGGAAAGGGACAGACACAGTGACAGTTACACATAACTATAAACCCAGTGAGAATGAGGAATGCATTGGTTTGGCTCAGCACTTGGGAGGCCAAACAGTATCTGCTGCTCGGGCTGTGAGTGCTACTCAGCTCTGCCTGATGGGGGAGTCAGTGAGCAGATCACACACGTATAGTGAATGCCCCGGGCAAGGAGCCATGATAGTATCAGGCAACATAGCTCTCTCTCTCTTGCTGCACACACTATGAGCCCAGAAGGTGAAGTTGCCCCAAAGCCCAATAATCTTTAGAAGGAAACTCTGCAGAACCGAGTCTCCCCGGCAGGACCACTGGCTGCAGAGTGATTGGCACTTGGAGAAATGGTTTGGATGGCACCTCCTGGCATTGCCCTCAGCCATTCCACACAAGCCTACAGAGACAGGGGCCGGCTCCATGGCCGCTCTGCGCACAGAAAAGCTTGTTTTGTTCATTACTGGGGCTTTTTATAAAGAGGATTATAGGGAAATATGAATATAAGCTTCACTCGGCACCAACATTTCTAGATTTTTTGCTCGGAAAAGATTTATGAGGCACAGCGGGCACAGGAGCGAGGGGGTCATTCGGGGATACTGTGCGCTTCATCTTGAGAAATGTTCTGTGGATGAGAAATGCTTGGGATTTCCATAGGAAGTTTTCTGGGGGCGGGGTTTGTGCTGGGGAAGCGGCTCCTCCCATGTGGGACAATTGGGGGTTTCCGGAAAGAACTGACATCAAACTCATCCCATTATAGAGAGAGGGAAACATAATCGGGAAATACACTAAAGGGCCAAAAGTATGGGCACACCTGCCCCCTAACACCTCATTTCCGGAGCTGGGGGGTTAATATGAAGTTGCCCCTCCCATTGCTGCTATAACTGCCCCTGCCCTTCTGGGAAGGTTCCCACTAGATGGTGGAACAGTGTTGCTGGGAGTTGCTCCCATTCAGCCACAAGGGCATTAGTGAGGTTGGGCAGTGATGTTGGGGGTCAGGCTCACAGTCGGGGTTCCATCCCACAGGGGGTCAGTTGGGTTGGGGGTCAGGGCTCAGTCAGGTTCTTCCCATCTCAGCAAACCCATTCTGTACCTGGCTCTGTGCATGGGGGCATTATTGTGCTGAAACAGGGAAGGGCCCCCCCAAACAGAGTAGGGAGTACGTACTTGCCAGGAATTTCATTGTACCCCGTTTAAGGTTCTACTGGCACCAGGTTCAGACCTGTATGTACCTGCTATAGATTTTGTGCCTCGGAGCAACAGAAACATCCCATTTACTGTTTCTGTGCTTCCCTTCTAGAGTGGTCCAGCAGGAATCGGAAAGAGCAAAGACCTGGAAGAATCCCAGTGCTGTGAATGGCTGCACGGACCGACCCATAGACATTCTGGAGATGCTCAGCAAGGCCAAGAATGAATATGAACAGGTAGACTTGGCGAGGATGTAAATACCCTGGGTGTTAAGGTGCCCACACAAGCAGGCATTGACTCCGATATTCTTTAGTCCCCAACCTGATTTCTGAGTCGGCCAGAGACCCCCAGCCCTTAGGAAGTGGATCTGCGTGGGCCCTGCATGGGATCTGACCATTGGCCAGAGGGCCAAACCTCTAAATCTGCAAGATTTAGCCCAAAATGTCATTGTCCAAATCAGGCAAAGATGATTATTAATGTATTGATAAAGCTCCTCTCAGTACTATGGCGCTGTACGGTAGAAGGGTGGGTACATCGAACTGATAAGATATACAAGGGGCTCTGCTCAGCAGACATTACAGTCTGAAAATCCATGTTTTAGGCAACCATTCCATTCATGTGTGGACAGCTCCTAACAGAGTCCTATGGAGGTTAGAGTGTGAGTTCTTAGGGTAAGCACCCGGGGAAACAATGTACACTGGTTATTTATCCTATTCACACCATGCCCATTAAAAGGCACTGAGGGGCAACACAGGGCACGGCCAGTGAAAGTGCACTCGCACGTAATAATGAGAAGCCCGAGAGAGGGGAGGGGCTTATTTAGGTACCGCGTGCCAGATGGATCAGGAAATAATCCTGTTGAGCTGCCCACACGGGGTTTGGCACCGTGTCAGTGTGTTGTGCCCACTAAGGCACTGGGAGATTTATTAGGAACTGAGTGGCGTAATCTGCAGTCTTCCAAATACAGTGTAATCCCCCCCGGGGAGGGTATAGCCGCCCACACTGCTCTGTACCTGAGGGAATAACATTCATTTATTATGGTGTCTCATCCTGCCCCGTACTATACCCCTTATATCATCTCAAACTGCTCCGTAGGATCTGTGCCACTGTGACAGAATGCTCTGTTATACAGATAGCTAGAATCTCAGCCATAAAGCAGGGCAGGACTGCTGCTTACAATGGGGGGATCAGATAGGATCTGTGCCACTGTGACAGAATGCTCTGTTATACAGATAGCTAGAATCTCAGCCATAAAGCAGGGCAGGACTGCTGCTTACAATGGGGGGATCAGATAGGATCTGTGCCACTGTGACAGAATGCTCTGTTATACAGATAGCTAGAATCTCAGCCATAAAGCAGGGCAGGACTGCTGCTTACAATGGGGGGGGGGGGGGGGGGGGGGGATCAGATAGGATCTGTGCCACTGTGACAGAATGCTCTGTTATACAGATAGCTAGAATCTCAGCCATAAAGCAGGGCAGGACTGCTGCTTACAATGGGGGGGGGGGGGGGATCAGATAGGATCTGTGCCACTGTGACAGAATGCTCTGTTATACAGATAGCTAGAATCTCAGCCATAAAGCAGGGCAGGACTGCTGCTTACAATGGGGGGGATCAGATAGGATCTGTGCCACTGTGACAGAATGCTCTGTTATACAGATAGCTAGAATCTCAGCCATAAAGCAGGGCAGGACTGCTGCTTACAATGGGGGGATCAGATAGGATCTGTGCCACTGTGACAGAATGCTCTGTTATACAGATAGCTAGAATCTCAGCCATAAAGCAGGGCAGGACTGCTGCTTACAATGGGGGGATCAGATAGGATCTGTGCCACTGTGACAGAATGCTCTGTTATACAAATAGCTAGAATCTCGGCCATAAAGCAGGGCAGGACTGCTGCTTACAATGGGGGGATCAGATAGGATCTGTGCCACTGTGACAGAATGCTCTGTTATACAGATAGCTAGAATCTCAGCCATAAAGCAGGGCAGGACTGCTGCTTACAATGGGGGGATCAGATAGGATCTGTGCCACTGTGACAGAATGCTCTGTTATACAGATAGCTAGAATCTCGGCCATAAAGCAGGGCAGGACTGCTGCTTACAGGACACAGGACTCACAGAGGATGAATGAATTTGACACAGTTACAAAATGTCACTTAATCTTTGTTTTTCTCCTGTTTAGGGCCAGGGGCTGAATGACAGTGGGAATGGATCTTATTCTGAGAAGCCAAACTATAAAAAGGCGGACAGTTTGGAGGCCCCAGAAAACTCTGCTCCTGCACAAGAAAAGGTAAATCTGTGCCTCGTTACTGTTAGTTTACTGGGGGAAATGCTGCATAAACAGACTTGCCAGTGCCTACACACCCACTTTCAAACTTTCATTGTTTACTTATCCTTTAAAAATTGACGGCAAAATGTAATAGAGGCAGCAAGCAAATGGGCTGTTCCTGCTGAATAGAGAGTGATATTCTGAGACAATTTGCAATTGGTCTTCATTTTTTATTATTTGTAGTCTTTTAGTTATTTTATTTTTTGTTCAGCAGCTATCTGGTTGCTAGGGTCCAAATTACCTTAGCAACCAGGAAGTGGTTTGAATGAAAGACTGCTATATGAATAGGGGAGGGGCTAAATAGAAATATAAGGAATAAAACATAAAAGTAACAATAAAACTGGAGCCTCACAGAGCAATAGGGTTTGGCTGCCGGGGTCAGTGACCCCCATTTAAAAGCTGCAAAGAGGCAGAATAAGAAGGCAAATAATTAAAAACTATAACAAATAATGAAGACTAATTAAAAAGTTGCTTAAAGTTGGCCATTCTATAACATACTAAAAGTTAACTTCCCCTTTAATGTTAGTGTGGAGGTCACTGCCGCCCATCAGGAACCCTATTTTTAGTCTTGCGGGGAAACGAAGGGTTAAAGGGTGCTTTTAGTTGCTGTTCCCCGCAGGGCACAACCGGCTCTGTTTAATTAGAGGGCTGCATCCTGTGGCTGAGCTCGTTATCTAATTGTCCGTGATCTCCCTAAATGCGTTGCTGTCATTAGGCGGAAGTGCGGTACGGCCGTGCCTCGTACGCGGGCACAAAGGGCATTTAGCCTGGGGCAAAACAGATAACCCCAATATCTGCCATTCCCAGGTTAAACCTCTTACAATGTTCTGTGCATCTCTGTATTGCTGAGGTGTAACACTGCCCCCTAGTGGCGCTCAGCACTAATGCCTCTGATCTCCTGTGCTTTCAGGCCGTGCCTCGTATATGGGCACAAAGGGCATTTAGCTTGGGGCAGAACTGTGCCGATAACCCCAATATCTGCCACTCCCAGGTTACACCTCTCACAATGTTCTGTGCATCTCTGTATTGCTGAGGTGTAACACTGCCCCCTAGTGGCGCTCAGCACTAATGCCTCTGATCTCCTGTGCTTTCAGGCCGTGCCTCGTATATGGGCACAAAGGGCATTTAGCTTGGGGCAGAACTGTGCCGATAACCCCAATATCTGCCACTCCCAGGTTACACCTCTCACAATGTTCTGTGCATCTCTGTATTGCTGAGGTGTAACACTGCCCCCTAGTGGCGCTCAGCACTAATGCCTCTGATCTCCTGTGCTTTCAGGCCGTGCCTCGTATATGGGCACAAAGGGCATTTAGCTTGGGGCAGAACTGTGCCGATAACCCCAATATCTGCCACTCCCAGGTTACACCTCTCACAATGTTCTGTGCATCTCTGTATTGCTGAGGTGTAACACTGCCCCCTAGTGGCGCTCAGCACTAATGCCTCTGATCTCCTGTGCTTTCAGGCCGTACACAAACATCTCACAGTTGAAGAACTATTTGGAACCTCGGTAACGAAAGAGCAGCCGGCGGCCAATTGTTACCCCAGTTTGGAGCCAAGCGACAGGCGCCCCCAATTGTATGCCCCCGCCTCCTGCGAGCAGCCATCGCCAGTGGTGGTGAAGGCAGCTTGTGCTTCTTTCAATGCCGTTGCCAGTGACTTTAGCCACCCTGCGTGTGTGGCGCCCACAGTATTTGCCCAAGGCCCGGGCCAACGGCCGCCATCACAGGCAGTGGCAAACCTAATCAGTTTAAGCCCCAGTCTGGGTATAGCAACTGCCCCAGAAGGGCTGATAAGTGCCATTCAATCTGCCCCTGGGCAGGTCTCACCCCTCCTGAGCCAACCTGTACCAGAATGGCACCTCCTGCCCCCACTGGCACCAGTCAGCTCCAGCAGTGTTGTTAACTCTTCCCATTCCGGGGCTGATCTTCTCCACAAGCTGAAGCTGATTCCGCACACAGACCAGGTCCAAACGCAGCCCTTAAGCAAAGCCTCCATTGCCCCAAAATTCTCTTCTGCCCTGGGCCAGCTGGCTACACCCGAGAGCTTTAAAGGAGGCATAATGAAGCCTGTTCCAAGCACCGGCCTAGTTATGGCGCCTCTTCAGGTAACTCCAGGAATTACAGCTGTCTTTCTGCAACTTGTCCTTTAATTGTCTTTCCTGGGTGCCAATGAAATGTTTGGGGTCATTAGCACCAAATTAAGGGGCTGCACCAATATTGATCCTTTGTGAGAAAATACATTCTGCCTAAACTATTGATTAACAATGTAATTTGTTTTACTTTCATATTACTGAAATGTAACTTCACTAGCGATAGTGAGCTCTATATAAACAGCCCCCTTCCTTCACAGGGGTCAGTAAGAAATAACAAAAACCATAGATTTTATGTGATAAAAACCATGAGTAGAGAGAAGCACGAGCCCAGTTCACTGCACTCATATTGATCAAGGGGGAGTGCTGCCCCTTTATATGCACCCCAGTCAAAAAAAAAATATACATACGCAGTTTGGTCATTTCCCTATGGGACCAAACTGTAAATTATATCCTTATAAATGGTGTCTAGTGTATAAAACTTGAATATTATAATATAGTACCCCCTGTTGTAAAATATGAGAATATTAAAAGTCACCTCGGAGTTACATGACCTGTATAAAAGCACGAGGCCGAAGGCTTTGTTCCTTTATATGGTCATGTAACTCCTGTGACTTATAATATCCTTATATTGTACAATAGGGGGTACTTTATTCACTATATATTATAAGGAACTCCTCGGGGACTTATAATATCCCTATATGTTACAATAGGGGGTACTTTATTCACTATATATTATAAGGAACTCCTCGGGGGCTTATAATATCCCTATATGTTACAATAGGGGGCACTTTATTCACTATATATTATAAGGAACTCCTCGGGGGCTTATAATATCCCTATATGTTACAATAGGGGGCACTTTATTCACTATATATTATAAGGAACTCCTCGGGGACTTATAATATCCCTATATGTTACAATAGGGGGTACTTTATTCACTATATATTATAAGGAACTCCTCGGGGGCTTATAATATCCCTATATGTTACAATAGGGGGTACTTTATTCACTATATATTATAAGGAACCCCTCGGGGACTTATAATATCCCTATATGTTACAATAGGGGGCACTTTATTCACTATATATTATAAGGAACCCCTCGGGGGCTTATAATATCCCTATATGTTACAATAGGGGGCACTTTATTCACTATATATTATAAGGAACTCCTCGGGGGCTTATAATATCCCTATATGTTACAATAGGGGGCACTTTATTCACTATATATTATAAGGAACTCCTCGGGGGCTTATAATATCCCTATATGTTACAATAGGGGGCACTTTATTCACTATATATTATAAGGAACTCCTCGGGGGCTTATAATATCCCTATATGTTACAATAGGGGGCACTTTATTCACTATATATTATAAGGAACCCCTCGGGGGCTTATAATATCCCTATATGTTACAATAGGGGGCACTTTATTCACTATATATTATAAGGAACCCCTCGGGGACTTATAATATCCCTATATGTTACAATAGGGGGCACTTTATTCACTATATATTCCCATTTGCTCTCTTTTAAATGACTTTCAGTTAGACATTATGTCTAGGGGCCGCTATAGGACAGTTCAGTTAATACATGGGATTTTGCTGATCATGTGACTGGGGCAGATATACAGTTGATTCCTTCTTTCGCTCTCTCTCTCCCCCCCACAGAATGTACTTGACAAGAAAGAATGTGAGGTTCTTCCCCAGCCCAAGTGCTTACCCAAGGTGGTATCGGTAAGTGCCGTGCCCATTGGCTTCCATTTTATCTCAAGTTTGGTGTCTGTCAGGGCAAATTGCTGCCAACATGGAGGCAGCCTGGCACCGTTTCCATGCCTACTACTTTCAGAGCTGATTAAAAGGGGTTTCAGGCCATAGTGCGTTTCATTAATACTTTCATGCACGCCCTGTAACATTTCCCATGAAGCACTGCTGATCAACACACCCAGAAGCTTTTCCACATAGATTCCTGTTGGTGGGCCAGTCTGAGCCCTATAGGTTTTATACTTAGATGCAAGGGTAACTACACCTGTGGCTCATATCCTTCTTCTTATCCAAAGGCAACTCCATATGTAGCTCAAATGAGCACAGTTGGTCCCTCAGTCCTCATGTCGCCCAGTGTCTTCCATCAGTCGGTCCAAGAAGAAAAGGCCAGAATGTCGCCCATTGACTCAGCGCTGTCTGATCCTTCAAAGTTTGTCCTGAGTAGATCCCAGCTCCAAGAAACACTAATCCATCTCATAAAGGTAAGCTCTCTGCCAAAGCTGCAGTTATACAGGGAACTGAGTATCACTCATGTATTATAAGGGATACTGTACCCCCTACTGTAAATGATAAGGATATTAGCAGTCACTGAGGGGTTCTGTGCCCCCCATATAAAGGCACAAGGCTGCAGGCTGAGTTATACAGGGAACTCTGAGTATCACTCATGTATTATAAGGGATAATGTACCCCCTACTGTAAATGATAAGGATATTAGCAGTCACTGAGGGGTTCTGTGCCCCCCATATAAAGGCACAAGGCTGCAGGCTGAGTTATACAGGGAACTCTGAGTATCACTCATGTATTATAAGGGATAATGTACCCCCTCTTGTAGAGTGTAAGCTCTTTTGGGCAGGGCTCCCTTCCCCTCCTGTATCGGTTACTGATTGCTTTATATGTTACTCTGTATGTCCAATGTATGTAACCCACTTATTGTACAGCGCTGCGGAATATGTTGGCGCTTTATAAATAAATGTTAATGTAATGTAATACTGTAAATGATAAGGATATTAGAAGTCACTAAGGGGAGGACCTCCATTGTCTTTATTTTCTCTCCTAGAATGATTCCGGCTTCCTGAATTCACTTCACGACGTCTATTTACAGCTTTACGCAAAGAGCGCGGATAACGGCAAGTTATAGCAATGAACCGCGGGTCCTCATTAACCCTGAAGGCCCAGGGGGATGCACTGACACTGACTGGCGCCAGCCTTACACCCACAAAAAGTTTCGTTCCTCAGTCCAATCGGCTGCTCTGCCTGCGGGGGACACAACCTGATTGTATAGTTTCCACTGAACAGAATCAAGAGTTTCAATTGGACATTTCGTATAAAACACTTCACTTTACTGAAACGAGGGCAGAATCCCCAATTTCCCTTCTCTAGAGCTTTACTCTGTTAATGGCAAACGAAACAAGATTCCATAATGGCGGGGCACAGGCAAAGGGTAGGGAAGGGACAGCAATGGGGGCTCTGTGTTTGTTTTTAGGGTGCTATTTATTGCAGTGGAAAGACTAAATGTGTGTCAGAGCTCCTAATTGTATTTTGGAGTAAAGCACAACAATTCCACTGTAATATTCCCAGTAGCCCAATGGCCTCTGTGCCGTATTGGCTACTGCAGACTTATCTCTGCACTTTGTATGTTCAGATATCCCGGCCCACCAACCCCAGGCTGGTTCTTATTAGAATCTCATATTCGGCCCATATAACCTGCAGCACTGGATCCTGTATCAGGGATCTGGTAGATCAAACCCAGGGATCCAGAAGGTCCATGGTTGCTAACTGATTGCTGTCCCACACACACTACTGGATCCCTATTCCTGTCCTTCGAAATAAAAGATCTCCCCGACAGCCTTAGTCAGCTGATAGCACTACAGCCTTTTCCCTCCTTTTAAAGGGGAAGTAAAGACATTATCACTGGGCCGTGACCATTTATTTACCCCCCAGCAGCACCAACCCAGGGTCTCAGGGAAACTCGTGCTTTTGTTCCCAGTTAACATGGCCCCTTGGATGTTCCGCCCAGAATCAGAGCCATTTGGGCCACGGAGAAAGTGTTCCAGAAACGTATTTATTGGGTAAAAACACAATTGGTTTTAATTCGTTCAGATTTCGTTTTAAGCTTTGTCTTGTGTCATTTACAATGTGCTTTGTTTTAAAGTTTCTTTTAAGATCAGGAAATGCAGAATTTTAAAACCCATTTGTTAAGTTTGATTTTTTTTTTTTTGATGGGAGAAAGTGACGGCGGCCATAGGTTCCTCCTGTTCCCTGTGGGGTCGGGCGAGTGCAGGTTGGCCCCATGTCAGGCTGTTTCCATATAAAACTGCTTAGAGTCGCCTCCCAGATCCCTGCACTGCTGTTTGTGACTCCGTAGAAAGTCAGTGGGAATCTGCAGAGAGGGGCGGCCAGGTTGGGGCAGTTACTGTGTGTGTAAAGGCCATTCGGGCAAAGATCGGCTCGTTTGGGGTGGGCAATTAGGGTGGAACCGATCATGTGACCCATCATAATAGGTAGCAATGTGGGCTGTAGGGAGAGGGCCAAATCCACAAGCCAAGGGGGTCCTTATACCCACGGGGTGTTTAAACCTGACTGATCTGCCCAATGTTGGCCATACTGTATATCAATGGGGGCAAATCAGCAGCTTTAATCTGCCATGAGAACTAGCGGCAAATTCTACCTGCCCCTAATTTAGCTCTCTGTCCATTTTTCACATTTAAGGGAGTTGGTTGCCTTTAGTTAACTTTTAGTATGTTATAGAATGGCCAGTTCTAAGCAACTTTTCAATTGGTCTTCATTTTTTACTTTTTAGTATTTGCCTTCTTCTTTTAACTCTGCAGCTTTCAAATGGGGGTCACTGACCTCGGCAGCCAGAACCTATTGCTCTGTGAGGCTTCAGTTTTATTGTTAACATTTTATAACCTATTTTTCTATTCAGTCCCTCTCTCCTATTTATATTCCAGTCTCCCATTTAAACTGCTCCCTGGTTACTAAGGTCATTTGAACCCTAGCAACCAGATAGCTGCTGAAACACCAAACTGCAGGGCTGCTGAACAAAAAGTGAAATAACTAAAAAAAAAACTACAAATAATAAAAAATGAAGACCAATTGCAAATTGTCTCAGAATATCACTCTCTACATCATACTAAACATTAACTCAAAGGTGAACAAACCCCATGTGTAATAGGGGCGATTTGGGGGGAAACTTGGACAAACGCACGTGTGGGATTATTCTGTGTATAAAGTAGAAGTGTTGGAATATTCCGGCTGAATGGAGGTGCCGTATGGTCCCACCTTAACAACATCGTGTTCCGTTTTAACCCCGCATGTCGCAAACACACAGAAACCCTCCTGGGGGTTATATATGTGTGTGTATATATAATATATATATAGTTACTGCTTTGATGATAACCCCTATAAGGGGGGGAGGAATGAGGAAAGTGCCCCCCGTGTTGGCACTGATGGGAGGGGCTTCTATCTGACTGTAATACAATCACGCACATTATGTTACACGGCGCAGGGCTTTTCATTCAAATTTGTGTCGCAAATCTATTTTTTTAACAAAGTTCCTATTAATAAATATTTCAGCATTTACGCAATCCCTTTGTCCTACAGACTTTTATTTCAGCCGACGTAACCAGTGCTGCCGATCTCATAGAAATGCCCAAATCGTTTAAAGGGGAACTCCAACTTCTGAACCAAAATGTGTTAAAGCGCCCCATACAATGCTGAAACCCCCAATATCCCTATCCCTGGAATCTGTTCCTTCAAACAGTAGGAATAAATCCCATGTTTATAGGCTGAAATCCAGCTGCAAAACTGTTCTTCTCTTTCTGCATCATGTGAAATCCTGGCAGGGGAGGAGGGACTAAAACACTGATGTTACAAACTGTAACAACTTCCCCACAGCTTACAGACAGCATGCAGGAACTACATAACCCACAATGCATTGCACTGGGATGTTCCTTTCCTTATTGACATCACGTGTACAGCAGGGGATTGTGGGATTGGGAGGAGGCAGGCCGAAGGCTGAGGGACAGGCGACTACTGTTACATTTTATTTGAGTCACAAAGTAGTCAGCCAGATCAGCGGGGGAACAGGGGGCGGGGCTTAGGGAACTGTCCCAAACCAGATTATTCCATTAAACATTATAAAAAGGCTGCAGATTTTTTTGAAATTATGTTTCCTTTTCAAAAAGCCTAAAGGAGAAGGAAAGGCATTTTGACATTTTACTGCCAATAGATTCGCAACAATAGTGCCACCTAGAACCCTATATTTATTCTGCAGAAAGCTTTACCTGCCTGAGAAACGGCACTAGGGGCTCCCTCTGTTTGTTTAAGATAGCAGCTGTCATTTTAGCTTGGTCTCAGTAGCTTCCTGATGCAGCTCTGGCTGCTGGTAGCTCAGATTAGAGCACAGTTGGGAGGAGGAAAAGGGAATGAGGAGCAAACTGAGCAGACTCGTGGCCTGAAGGATATTTCTGAGAGCAGGAAGGCTGATGCAGAAGAACATGTGACACAAAAGGAGAAAAGAAATCCTGTGTTTCTGTTGATAGAGGAGATAGTGCGCTCCCCAGCCCTTCTGGCAGTGTGAGGGAGTGCAGTTGTCCTATTCAGGGAAAGGTAGGCCCAAAGTCCTGGCTGCGTAGGAGATGGTCGCACTGTGCTTCCTGTACTGTGTGTGACCTTGTGTGTGTAGCTCAGTATGTGTGTAACTCGGTGTGTGTGCCCTGTGTGTACAATCCTACCAAACCGTGTGTGGGCTCAGAATTATAGTTCCAATAATTTTCGCACCATGACGATTGGTCATTTAGAAGATGTCGGTGGGATAAGGATAAAATCTGCCGATACCCTTGGGGGCCCTACAATAAAGGTGGCCATACACGAGGCGATTTCGCTCGTTGTGCGATGAACGATTATATCGACAAACGATCGTATGGCGATCGAGTTCCCATACGATATGCCATCCACGAGCAACGATAATTCGGGAAAGATTTTGTCGCATCATTATCGTAAAATACGTACGAATGTCGTTGACTTCCGCTGCTGGCAATCGTGACATGCGCAGAGAACAATCGTTGAAAGACAAATGTCTGACACTCACACCAACTGGCAGATTTTATCGTTAAACGACCAAAATTTTTAAACCTGGCCGATCGATTTTGGGGACGATAATGTCGGCTCGTTTAGTGGGACGACGATCGTTCGTACACCACCAACTATACGATAACTTAACGATAGCATCGGATCGTTCGGGAATCGGTCGTTTGTAAGTAAAAAATCGGTCCGTGTATGGCCACCTTAAGAGTCACTTTGGTACGATTAGTGCCTGTAACTATTTCATGTTCAGAACACCCTCCCATTGGTTATATTTAGGGCTTTATCCTACAGTTTCAGGCTAAATGCGAGTTTTACATCGTTGCATTTAAACCTACGACCGAACGTTTGTGGGAAGAAGACCCCTATTTGAAAGTTGGAAAGGGTTAGAAGACGGCAAATAATTAAAAAATAATAATAATAAAGACCAATTGAGTAGTTGCTTGGAATTGGCCATTTTATAACATAGTAAAAGTTAATGTGAACTACCCATTTAAGTGCACTTTATAGTTATGGAATAATAATAATGGCTTCCCCCATACCTTTAGGGAGACGTCAATCCCTGGGTAATGCCTTGGCTGATCCTGGGGGAAAGGGACCCCCTGAAGCTAAGAAGGATGGTCTGAAGATCCTTGCCCCGCTGGTTTTGCTATAGAAGTTGCTGGAAAACATAATTATAGAAAATTCACCAATGAGAATTCTACTGATCAATAACTTCATTATAAATGCAAAAGAACTGACCAATGAGAATGCTGATTCCCAGCACTGTGTCAGGCCCCTTGCTGGTACCTTACATATAGAGATAATGATGGCATTTTCCCGTCATTATATGGCACAGGAATCAGACATGGGGATAAAGGGACAGACTTGTTCAGTGCTGGGAAACTGTGCTTATTGCTCCCAACTCCAATTGCAGGAACAGAGAACAGGGAGCCGGATTTACTCACATCAGCTGGGATTCTCATTGGGGGATTTCTTGCACTTTAATGTAGCCGCTGGCCCTGGGGATTAGGAGAAAAGTTTTAGAATAGTTTTATTGTGCAATATTGCTTAAGAACACAATACAATGTAGGTGGACTACAGATCCCATCATGCCTCACCCTTCATTATATGTTACATTATTCTGGGATTTGTAGTCCAATAAAGTTTGGTTGAGCCGTGCAGTAGTGTTTACATCCCCTTTAAATCCTAGGGATGTAGGTGCATTAGAGAAACCATCATGTTGTGTATCAGACGGACACAGGGTGGCGCTCTATCCCAGAAACCACAAAGTGCTATTTATTATATTGTCAGGGCTGTTTAAATAAATGGGTAAATAAGTTGTGAATTGAGCGGCCAGAAATAGCAGCCCCTCCTCTCAATATGAACACATAGTTACCTGCCGAGGGGCAGATAGGGGAAAAGCTGGAAATATTTCCTTACAGACTGAATAGTCCGACGCTACTCGCCGTGACTCGGCACATTATAATCTGCCAGTAAACAAGATTCCAATTCTCTTTTCTTTGCTGAATAAGAAATAAACGTGTTCCATGTTGGATCAGTAAATCAGGGGGAATTCCGCCAATATTCAGCCTTTTGCAGCCGGATTGGGATTCGGGGGGCGACTCCGTGCCTCCGGCTCAACCAAATCCCAATACCGAACATCACGTGACTTTGTGTCGTATAAACCAGGAAGTTGGAACATTTTCACCCGGTTTGCAGATCCGGATTCGCTTCGGTATTCGGACAAATCTTTCGCAATGGGTTCGGCCAAATACTTAAATAGCGGATTTGGAACCTCCCTAATAACTATCTGAATCGTTGGTTGGTGAAATCCCAAGGGGAACCATACGGGGTACTGGGAGGGACCCCAGCTCAGCTCTTTATGTTCCAGTACAAACGAGGTGCACCCGTTTCTGGAAGTCGCCCCAAGTTTCCTCTCAAGGCAACTTCCGGAAATCATAGCAACGTTTATGCCATCCAACCAGCGATTTACATTCCTGCCGATGGGATGGCTTTACGGGGACATTAGTCACCCATGGCAACAACGATTTGTCACAGGGCAACTAATCTCCCCGTCTGACACTGCCCTATAGGGGCAAGCAGCCGCTCCTAACAACTTGCCACCTAAGGGCTGTGGCACATGCTGAGATAAGTCGCCCATGGCAACAACGATTTGTCACGGGGCAACTAATCTCCCCGTCTGACACTGCCCTATAGGGGCAAGCAGCCGCTCCTAACAACTTGCCACCTAAGGGCTGCGGCACACGCTGAGATTAGTCGGCCGCTACAAATCTCCCTTGTCGCGGGCGACTAATCTCCCCGATATGACATCCCACCGGCGAGAATGTAAATCGCTGATGGGATGGCATACGCGGCGCCGGCTATTTGCCGCAATCGCCAAAGTTGCCTCGATTAACATTCTCGCCGGTGGGATGTCATATCGGGGAGATTAGTCGCCCGCGACAAGGGAGATTTGTAGCAGCCGACTAATCTCAGCGTGTGCCGCAGCCCTTAGGTGGCAAGTTGTTAGGAGCGCCTGCTTGCCCCTATATGGCAGTGTCAGACGGGGAGATTAGTTGCCCCGTGACAAATCTTTGTTGCCACGGGCAACTAATCTCAGCATGTGCCACAGCCCTAAAGTCCAGCTCTTTACAGCCTCCCCACAAATTTGGGCCCCAAATATATACTGAATACCTATATATCTTTATACGTTTAAATATCTAATGTCTTTGCATTATTATTTTTTTACTGATGCCCCTCAATGCCCCCTCCTGTGCCGATGCTTAGGGAGATTTAAAAGGGATAAAATGGGCATTTGTAGATCTAATTTCATGGTTTAACATTTGGCATTCTAGCCATATTCATTTTTATAGTTTAGTTTTCCTTTAAATATAACTCTAGGTATGACGAGTGTATCACAGGGGGGAATTATTTTTGAAGAGGGGCAATAATCACCTTTAAAGGGAAAGTTTACCTTAAACTGAACGTTTAGTGGGATTGCAGTAAGTGGAATTCCAAGATACGTCACAGATAATTTAACTTCTGCTGTAATATTTCATGCAAATTTCCCTGTGATTGACACGGGGACCGGCCAATAGGAAAATCACTCAGAACTTGTTGTGAAACCCAAATCCGCCCTGAGGAACTGAACTCACAAGCAGGACCTGCGGGGCCCAAACTGTACTAAAACTCTAACCCCCATGTGTAACAAAAGGCACTAACGTTGCCCAGGAGCAGTAACCCATAGCAACCAATAAGATGTTTGCTTTTTATTTCGAGCGTTGGTAAATGGCCCCCTTAGACTGTAAGCTCTTATGAGCAGGGCCCACTCCCCCCCCCCCCCCGTGTCAGTATAATTAGTCACAGCCCAGACTGCTACAAGGATTCAATGTGCCCCCTCACTGCCCCACTGGCACCCCGAGCCGCCCTATAGCCCAACTAGTATAAGAGGTTACTCCCAGACATAGTTACACAATGAGTATATTAATAGCAGTGAGGTGACAATACAGGAAGGATAAAGATTCCCTTTATTTTATTCCCAAAACTCAAACTGGTTTTTCTTTTCCTTATTCAGAGCAAGAAATGTCCCAATTACCTCACAAACCCAGCTATGATGTAATCACAGGAATTGAGACATTCTGCTTCCTTAGGAGATGCCCTTACTCAATATTAGACTATTAGTTCCTTCTATTCAGCCGTGTTAGTCCCTGGGCACTGCCTCTCGGCCCCACCCCTCAGTGCCCAGCCTCTCAGCCCCTGCCCCTCAGCTCTTACTCCTCGGTGCCCAGCCTCTCAGCCCCTGCCCCTCAGCTCTTACTCCTCGGTGCCCAGCCTCTCAGCCCCTGCCCCTCAGCTCTTACTCCACGGTGCCCAGCCTCTCAGCCCCTGCCCCTCAGCTCTTACTCCTCGGTGCCCAGCCTCTCAGCCCCTGCCCCTCAGCTCTTACTCCTCGGTGCCCAGCCTCTCAGCCCCTGCCCCTCAGCTCTTACTCCTCGGTGCCCAGCCTCTCAGCCCCTGCCCCTCAGCCCTTACCCCTCGGTGCCCAGCCTCTCAGCCCCTGCCCCTCAGCTCTTACTCCTCGGTGCCCAGCCTCTCAGCCCCTGCCCCTCAGCCTTACCGCCCTCGGTTCGGTGCCCAGCCTCTCCAGCCCCTTGCCCCTCAGGCCCCTTACCCCTCGGTGCCCAGCCTCTCAGCCCCTGCCCCTCAGCTCTTACCTCTCGGTGCCCAGCCTCTCAGCCCCTGCCACTCAGCTCTTACTCCTCGGTGCCCAGCCTTCTCAGCCCCTGCCCCTCAGCCCTTACCCCCTCGGTGCCCAGCCTCTCAGCCCCTGCCCCTCAGCCTTACCCCTCGGTGCCCAGCCTCTCAGCCCCCTGCCCCTTAGCCCTTACCCCTCGGTGCCCAGCCTCTCAGCCTCTGCCCCTCAGCCCTTACCCCTCGTGCCAGCCTCTCAGCCCCTGCCCTCAGCCCTTACCCCTCGGTGCCCAGCCTCTCAGCCCCTGCCCCTCAGCCCTTACCCCTCGGTGCCCAGCCTCTCAGCCCCTGCCCCTCAGCTCTTACCTCTCGGTGCCCAGTCTCTCAGCCCCTGCCCCTCGGTGCCCAGCCTATCAGCTCCTGCCCCTCAGCTCTTACCCCTCGGTGCCCAGCCTCTCAGCCCCTGCCCCTCAGCTCTTACTCCTCGGTTCCCAGTCTCTCAGCCCCTGCCCCTCGGTGCCCAGCCTATCAGCTCCTGCCCCTCAGCTCTTACCCCTCGGTGCCCAGCCTCTCAGCCCCTGCCCCTCAGCTCTTACCCCTCGGTGCCCAGCCTATCAGCTCCTGCCCCTCAGCTCTTACCCCTCGGTGCCCAGCCTCTCAGCCCCTGCCCCTCAGCTCTTACCCCTCAGTGCCCAGCCTCTCTGCCCCTCAGCTCTTACCCCTCGGTGCCCAGCCTCTCAGCCCCTGCCCCTCAGCTCTTACCCCTCGGTGCCCAGCCTCTCAGCCCCTGCCCCTCAGTGCCCAGCCTATCAGCCCCTGCCCCTCAGCTCTTACCCCTCGGTGCCCAGCCTCTCAGCCCCTGCCCCTCAGCTCTTACCCCTCGGTGCCCAGCCTCTCAGCCCCTGCCCCTTAGCCCTTACCCCTCAGTGCCCAGCCTCTCAGCCCCTGCCCCTCAGCCCTTGGTGCCCAGCCTCTCAGCCCCTGCCCCTCAGCCCTTACCCCTCAGTGCCCAGCCTCTCAGCCCCTGCCCCTCAGCTCTTACCCCTCGGTGGCCCAGCCTCTCAGCCCCTGCCCCTCAGCCCTTACCCCTCAGTGCCCAGCCTCTCAGCCCCTGCCCCTCAGCCCTTACCCCTCAGTGCCCAGCCTCTCAGCCCTTACCCCTCGGTGCCCAACCTCTCAGCCCCTGCCCATCAGCTCTTACCCCTCAGTGCCCAGTCTCTCAGCCCCTGCCCCTCAGCCCTTACCCCTCGGTGCCCAGCCTATCAGCACAATTCTCTCAGTGCCCAACCACTCATCTCGCCTGCCCCCTGCTGCCCAGTCAGGGTACAACCCGGGGTGGGGGGGGGGGCAGGTACAGGGACTGACTGATTTGAAACTTTATGAAAATTGATTATTTCCTAAGTCTTTGCGGCCTTGAATTTATTTTCCTATTCCTCTCAGTTCCTGCCCCTCAAAGCCCCGGTACTTGCCCCCCACCCAATCTCCCTGCCCGGCCTCTCTCCCTGCCCAGGTGCCCAGGCTAACAGCCCCCTCCCCAGTCCCCTCCCTCAGCCTGCCGTGCCCACACTCCCTGCCCCTCAGAGCCCAGCCATTCCCCCAGTGCCCACACTCCCCGCCCCTCAGAGCCCAGCCATTCCCCCAGTGCCCACACTCCCCGCCCCTCAGAGCCCAGCCATTCCCCCAGTGCCCACACTCCCCGCCCCTCAGAGCCCAGCCATTCCCCCAGTGCCCACACTCCCCGCCCCTCAGAGCCCAGCCATTCCCCCAGTGCCCACACTCACCGCCCCTCAGAGCCCAGCCATTCCCCCAGTGCCCACACTCCCCGCCCTCAGAGCCCAGCCATTCCCCCAGTGCCCACACTCCCGCCCCTCAGAGCCCAGCCATTCCCCCAGTGCCCACACTCCCCGCCCCTCAGAGCCCAGCCATTCCCCCAGTGCCCACACTCCCCGCCCCTCAGAGCCCAGCCATTCCCCCAGTGCCCACAGTTCCCGCCCCTCAGAGCCCAGCCATTCCCCCAGTGCCCACACTCCCCGCCCCTCAGAGCCCAGCCATTCCCCCAGTGCCCACAGTTCCCGCCCCTCAGAGCCCAGCCATTCCCCCAGTGCCCACACTCCCCGCCCCTCAGAGCCCAGCCATTCCCCCAGTGCCCACACTCCCTGCCCCTCAGAGCCCAGCCATTCCCCCAGTGCCCACACTCCCTTCCCCTCAGAGCCCAGCCATTCCCCCAGTGCCCACACTCCCCGCCCCTCAGAGCCCAGCCATTCCCCCAGTGCCCACACTCCCCGCCCCTCAGAGCCCAGCCATTCCCCCAGTGCCCACAGTTCCCGCCCCTCAGAGCCCAGCCATTCCCCCAGTGCCCACACTCCCCGCCCCTCAGAGCCCAGCCATTCCCCCAGTGCCCACACTCCCTTCCCCTCAGAGCCCAGCCATTCCCCCAGTGCCCACACTCCCCGCCCCTCAGAGCCCAGCCATTCCCCCAGTGCCCACACTCCCCGCCCCTCAGAGCCCAGCCATTCCCCCAGTGCCCACACTCCCCGCCCCTCAGAGCCCAGCCATTCCCCAGTGCCCACACTCCCCGCCCCTCAGAGCCCAGCCATTCCCCCAGTGCCCACACTCCCTTCCCCTCAGAGCCCAGCCATTCCCCCAGTGCCCACACTCCCCGCCCCTCAGAGCCCAGCCATTCCCCCAGTGCCCACACTCCCGCCCCTCAGAGCCCAGCCATTCCCCCAGTGCCCACACTCCCCGCCCCTCAGAGCCCAGCCATTCCCCCAGTGCCCACACTCCCCGCCCCTCAGAGCCCAGCCATTCCCCCAGTGCCCACACTCCCCGCCCCTCAGAGCCCAGCCATTCCCCCAGTGCCCACACTCCCCGCCCCTCAGAGCCCAGCCATTCCCCCAGTGCCCACACTCCCTTCCCCTCAGAGCCCAGCCATTCCCCCAGTGCCCACACTCCCCGCCCCTCAGAGCCCAGCCATTCCCCCAGTGCCCACACTCCCTTCCCCTCAGAGCCCAGCCATTCCCCCAGTGCCCACACTCCCCGCCCCTCAGAGCCCAGCCATTCCCCCAGTGCCCACACTCCCTTCCCCTCAGAGCCCAGCCATTCCCCCAGTGCCCACACTCCCCGCCCCTCAGAGCCCAGCCATTCCCCCAGTGCCCACACTCCCCGCCCCTCAGAGCCCAGCCATTCCCCCAGTGCCCACAGTTCCCGCCCCAGTCCTGCCTCCGCTTCCTCCTATATGACTCCCCTCCCAGGCCGCACAGAGTGAAGGCTGCAGCCGCTCTCCCACCTGTCACAGGCCCCAGAGCTCCAGCAGCTGCCCGGCTTCTCGCCCGTAATCCCGCACTAATCCCCGACACCTGCCTGCCCCATGGCTGAGTACCACAAGCCCGACCAGCAGACCCTACAGGCCCTCAGGGACACGGCCAATAGGCTGCGAGTTCTCTGCATTAAATCCACCACAGCAGCTGGATCTGGGTAAGTGCTTATATACGTGCAGGATGTACCACCTGCACCTGTTGGGGGGGGATGTACCACCTGCACCTGTTGGGGGGGGATGTACCACCTGCACCTGTTGGGGGGGGGTATTTCTCACTTCCAGCAGTTCCCGCTAAAGCTGGGAGTCACGTGTTCTAATTCCTGCCTCCCATTCATCCCTGTACCTGAGCCTCACTCTGTGTGGGGGTTCCCTCCTCCTTCTACATTCACCCCTTACCATTTTTACTAAGTATTGGGGGGCTCACAGAGGGCCCAGCATCCTCACAAAGTGAGTGGTATTGAGGTAGAAGTGGCACCTCTCCCACTATTTAATACACATTGTATATTATACCTGTATATACCAGTCAGAATTATCATGAAATTAGTATTATTGTTATTTTCTGAGGCGGCTGATAACCTCCAGCCCATAAGCACCTGAATATCAGCCCAGCGGCGGGCACGTGTGTTACTGGGCGTAGTACCTGTGGCGCCACAATGCCATTGTTACAGCTTGGTACCCAGCCTGCCTCCTGTGATGGCTAGCAAAGGCTTATGGGAAATAGCCAAAGCCCACCCTGATTCTGTGGTAGCAAGCTGCATGATTATAAGCAGCCCCCCAATATCCAACGCTGCAACTTCTGTGCCTCAGGGGGCTTTTCCATAAATATTAAAAAGCCCCCTGAGGCACAGATGCTGCAGAACCTCCCAGGAGCCCTGTGTGTGTATTAGGGTGCAGACAGAGCTACTAGTAGCAGCTACTTGTCACGGCTACTAAAACAGACAATTCTGATCAATGACTGATAATTGTCGCTACGTGTGTTTAGCAGAGAGAATTCTCAGTACTGTCTATGGCAGGGGGTTTTCTGGTAGAAAAGTAGCTGCTACTAAGTAGCTCTGTGTGTCTTCACCCTAAGTGTAAATCTGTGTCGAATGTTTGTATCAGTTTCTCTCAGTACAGACTGCTGCTCCACGTGTTCAGCCTGACATTGGCACCGTGGGTGCAGGTACCGCCCTGTCTCAGTAATATTCCACACAGTAATACCTGCTGGGGCAGAGCCTGTGTGGCCTGCCGCTGTTACTCCTTGTTGCACCATCAGTCGGTTGCCTTAGGGCAGTTGCACAAGGGGGCAATTGCAAGACAATGTCATTTCCTCATCCCAGGTTAAAGGGGAACTAAAGTGATCAGTGATTGGGGGAGTTTATATTACATTCACATGTTGATCCATACTGGAGAGACAGACGTATCTAAAGCTTCAGCCGCTCTTTCATTCTAGCCCTTTATTTGTATAATTCCTGCACAGTCATGAGAGCTTGCACTTTGAGTTTTTATTGTTTCCTCCATCTTCCTGTCCCAGCATCCTCTGGGGCTCACATTGCTGATCTTTTGGATCACTGATTTTCTTTGCTGAGACGTCTGTTTTTATTCATGTTTGAGTGCAATTCTGTGTATTTACATTCGAAAATAATAACCAGAGCCAAAGGTGCCCCATAACCAGCCTTTTAAATACAATATCTACCAAAACTATAGTTCTAAGCAACCTCCCAATATACATACATGGCATATTTTCACTGGTTTGATGTTTATTTGTAAATGTAATTGCCATTAAAAGCAGTGGGTATTTCTATTTTTTCTATACACTGTGGATTCTGACTCCTGAAACAATGTTTCTAAAGTTTGCTGATTGACAAACCTATGAAAACAATATACACACTTATACAAGTGTTATAATAAATACAATAAATAGGTATAAATACACAGAGATTTTGGTATGAGACAGTAGGAAGGAGGTCCATGCCCCGTAGAGCTTACAATCTAAGTGATGCAGAAGTCTGTTTGCCCAGAGTGACCATGAGATAGACACTGTATTTGGGGGGGACTGTTTATATTCTGTACCCCCACATTGCAGCCCAAGGAAGTGTAAGGACCCAGTTCCTAGCTGGAGAGCCAGGTGGGCCGGGGGGCCAAGTTCATTGGTATTAGGGGGTCTCTATTTCTCTCTTTTTTATAGCTATTTTCCCAAAAGCCGACTGAGAACCATGGGAAGAGGGGTGCCCCCCCATAGTCTGCCCATGGTCCTTGAAGTTTGCCTGCTGGGAAGCGCAACTTGTTTTTTAGCCGCTCTGCTGTGCCGGGACCAATCGTATATAACAAACAAGATAAAGTGAGGAATGCTGGCCTTGGGCGCTATATCCTCCCTTTCTCTCTGTGCAGCAGCATCACATCTAATGAGCCTCAAGACCAAGATGCCCACAGTGAGCTTAGCCGGCCGAATGCCCGCGGCAAATTTCTGCCCTGCCAATAGTCTGCGCTGCCAGAACAAATCAGGTTATTTCCTCCCTGACTTTCCAGAACCTTCTGAACTTAAAGGGGTAGTTCACCTTTACATTAACTTTTAATACAATGTAGACATTGATATTCTGAGACAATTTGCAATTGGTCTTCATTTTTTATTTTTATGTTTTTTTTTCAGTTATTAAGCTTTTTGTTCAGCAACTCTAGAATTTCAGCAGCTATCTGATTGCTAGAGTTTAAATTACCTTAGCAACCAGGGAATGGTTTGAACAAGAGACTGGTATATGAATAGGGGAGGGGCTGAAGCGAAAGATAAGTAATAAAAAGTAACAATAAAACTGGACTCTCACAGAGCAATATATTATTTGGCTGCCGGGGTCAGTGACCCCCATTTGAAAGTTGGGGAGAGGCAGAAGAAGAAGGCAAATAACTGAAAAAAATGAATAAATACTTCACCTGAAGCTCCTGGTGGGGTCAGTTATGCTGGGGCACATAATGGGAAATTGCCCCAGCTTTCCATTTGGTATTTTAGCAGCTGTCTGGTTGCTAGGGTAGGGTGATAATCAATTAGTTACAATAGCCAGGAGTTTTTACCCTTAAATAGACAACTAAAAGTTAACTTAAATGTGAACCATCCCTTTAAAGGGTAAGTTAAGTTACATTGTATGATAATAAAGGAGCCAGGAATTCTTACACTTAAATTGAAAACCCTATGCACTTTAGTGGAATGCTTTATGGGACGGTTAGTACAGCAGCCCTATGGCAGTGTAGGTGTCTGCCTTCTAGGGCTTTATGGGTAAATATTTGTTTTATTGCCCCCACTAATAGGCTCAGCTGGAGTGGAATATTTGGACAAATGCATAAAACAGGCTCCACCCACCCATCATTTTGTCATGTGGTATAACTGAATTAGTAAAGGCAAAACAAACCTCTCTATATTATTCCCTTATTAATCCACCCATTTTGTGAGCATTTCCCCACCCCGGGGCCCTTGCACCTAAGTTTAAGGAAGTGCAGTGTTGGTGCAATAAGGATGTTCTAATAGGAAATGTGGCGCCATTATTTGGAAAGAGGCAATTGCAGATAACCCCACACATTCAGGAGATCTGCCCCGAGAAAGTCATTGAGCTGCTGGGAGTCAGATGGTAGTTACACTCGTTTAAGTGGAAATTTGGTATAAATGGGTTAATGCCATCTGCATCAGGTCTAGTAACTCATAGCAACCAATGGGCAGGGAACATGCTTACATCTGGTTACTATGGGTTACTTGACCTGGAGCAGACATTGTCAATACAGGTATAGAACCCGTTATCCAGAATGCTCGGGACCAAGCGTATTCCGGATAAGGGGTATTTCCGTAATTTGGATCTCCATACCTTAAGTCTACTAAAAAATCAATAAAACATTAATTAAACCCAATGGGATTGTTTTCCATCCAATAATGGGTAATTATATCTTAGTTGGGATCAAGTACAGGTACTGTTTTATTATTACAGAGAAAAGGGAATCATTTAAACATTAAATAAACCCAATAGGGCTGTTCTGCCCCAATAAGGGGTAATTATATCTTAGTTGGGATCAAGTACAGGTACTGTTTTATTATTACAGAGAAAAGGGAATCATTTAACCATTAAATAAACCCAATAGGGCTGTTCTGCCCCCAATAAGGGGTAATTATATCTTAGTTGGGATCAAGTACAGGTACTGTTTTATTATTACAGAGAAAAGGGAATCATTTAACCATTAAATAAACCCAATAGGACTGTTCGGCCCCAATAAGGGGTAATTATATCTTAGTTAGGATCAAGTACAGGTACTGTTTTATTATTACAGAGAAAAGGGAATCATTTAACCATTAAATAAACCCAATAGGGCTGTTCTGCCCCAATAAGGGGTAATTATATCTTAGTTGGGATCAAGTACAGGTACTGTTTTATTATTACAGAGAAAAGGGAATCATTTAACCATGAAATAAACCCAATAGGGCTGTTCTGCCCCCAATAAGGGGTAATTATATCTTAGTTGGGATCAAGTACAGGTACTGTTTTATTATTACAGAGAAAAGGGAATCATTTAACCATGAAATAAACCCAATAGGGCTGTTCTGCCCCAATAAAGGGTAATTATATCTTAGTTGGGATCAAGTACAGGTACTGTTTTATTATTAAAGAGAAAAAGGAAATCAGTTTTAGTATTCTGAATTATTTTATTAAAATGGAGTCTATGGGAGATGGCCTTTCTGTAATTCGGACCTTTCTGGATAACGGGTTTCAGGATAAGGGATCCCATACCTGTATTTGTCTTCGCAGACAAGGTTTTCCTTGGTGGTCAAACCTTCCGTCTATGGGTCATCTATTAATTCTAACTCTGCCGGCGGCCCTCCAGCTATTACATTTTAACTACCAACTCCCAGTTTGTAAAAAGATCATGCAAAGCTAATTGGAATTAGAAATGACCTGCAGACTGCAGAGATTTCCATGCAGCCATGAAGCGTGCCTCCATATTAAAGCCCCATTGGCACTAGGGGAGGTGCTGGCGTGGGGGCATCGCAGAGTTACACTGTCACGGTGACTTTGCAGGCAGTGAGCGTTTGTGTGACATAAATACGGGGTAGAAATGCCGGGAATGTATTATGTGCTGACTAACCCTCACCTCCCCGTCTGAGCTCTGCCCAACAAACAGACTGTGTGTCTGGCCCAAACAACTCACTCAGCCTGACTTGGCATTTTCTGCCCCAGATTCCCTTTATTCCAGCCATGGAAAAGCTTCATCCCTGCAGGATATGTTTTGTACTACAACTCCCAGAAGCCACTGGGTGCCGCTGGCTGCTGTATTCCTTCTTGTCTTCCTGTTCCTCTGAAAAATCCACATTCTGTGAGCCAATCTCCTGGCGAAATGCTCTTGTGTACATTTCTGTTTTGTAAGTGCAACCACAGGGGGGAAGATGAACAGTTACACAATCCTGACCCACAGAACTGATCCACTGATCCACTCACAGAAACAGCACTCACTGTAACCAGAATGTGATCTTATCCTTCAGCCTTGTGCCTTTATGTGGGCACAGAACCCCTCAGTGACTGCTAATATCCTTATCATTTACAGTAGGGGGTACATTATCCCTTATAATACATGAGTGATACTCAGAGTTCCCTGTATAACTCAGCCTGCAGCCTTGTGCCTTTATATGGGGGGGCACAGAACCCCTCAGTGACTGCTAATATCCTTATCATTTACAGTAGGGGGTACATTATCCCTTATAATACATGAGTGATACTCAGAGTTCCCTGTATAACTCAGCCTGCAGCCTTGTGCCTTTATATGGGCACAGAACCCCTCAGTGACTGCTAATATCCTTATCATTTACAGTAGGGGGTACATTATCCCTTATAATACATGAGTGATACTCAGAGTTCCCTGTATAACTCAGCCTGCAGCCTTGTGCCTTTATATGGGGGGCACAGAACCCCTCAGTGACTGCTAATATCCTTATCATTTACAGTAGGGGGTACATTATCCCTTATAATACATGAGTGATACTCAGAATTCCCTGTATAACTCATCCTTCAGCCTTGTGCCTTTATATGGGGGGCACAGAACCCCTCAGTGACTGCTAATATCCTTATCATTTACAGTAGGGGGTACATTATCCCTTATAATACATGAGTGATACTCAGAGTTCCCTGTATAACTCAGCCTGCAGCCTTGTGCCTTTATATGGGGGGCACAGAACCCCTCAGTGACTGCTAATATCCTTATCATTTACAGTAGGGGGTACATTATCCCTTATAATACATGAGTGATACTCAGAGTTCCCTGTATAACTCAGCCTGCAGCCTTGTGCCTTTATATGGGGGGCACAGAACCCCTCAGTGACTGCTAATATCCTTATCATTTACAGTAGGGGGTACATTATCCCTTATAATACATGAGTGATACTCAGAGTTCCCTGTATAACTCAGCCTGCAGCCTTGTGCCTTTATATGGGCACAGAACCCCTCAGTGACTGCTAATATCCTTATCATTTACAGTAGGGGGTACATTATCCCTTATAATACATGAGTGATACTCAGAGTTCCCTGTATAACTCAGCCTGCAGCCTTGTGCCTTTATATGGGGGGCACAGAACCCCTCAGTGACTGCTAATATCCTTATCATTTACAGTAGGGGGTACAGTATCCCTTATAATACATGAGTGATACTCAGAGTTCCCTGTATAACTCAGCCTGCAGCCTTGTGCCTTTATATGGGGGGCACAGAACCCCTCAGTGACTGCTAATATCCTTATCATTTACAGTAGGGGGTACATTATCCCTTATAATACATGAGTGATACTCAGAGTTCCCTGTATAACTCAGCCTGCAGCCTTGTGCCTTTATATGGGGGGCACAGAACCCCTCAGTGACTGCTAATATCCTTATCATTTACAGTAGGGGGTACGTTATCCCTTATAATACATGAGTGATACTCAGAGTTCCCTGTATAACTCAGCCTGCAGCCTTGTGCCTTTATATGGGCACAGAGCCCCTCAACTTACCCAGATAAGATCTGAGTGCAAGCTCTATGATCCAGGATTTGATTAGCATGAATGAATTATCCCTATTAATTACAATTTGCCATTTTTGTAACAATGACTTGCCCTTTAGTTGCTGCAGTAATGCCATTGCCCTGCTCGCTGTTTCAGGTTGTTAGACTTTAGGTGGAAGAAGGAGCGCGGGAGACGCCTAGGAGACGGCGGATAAGTATGAATGGAGTTTGCGGGACTTGGAATGATTAAAACCCGCATGCGGAATTCCTCCACTAATATCTGTGTAACTGAATTAACACACGTGTCCGTGTCCTGGGAACTAATGTTTTATTCCATAAATACCCCGAGCATGCGTGTTCTCTCCGTGCCGATCTGCCCCTGTCCGTAGCCATTCTGGGCATGCCATTGTGCCGTGATTTTACCTCCCTCAGGAATTTGCATTGGCTGTTGGCTACTGGGCATGCTCAGTTCTTCTCAATGCAGATTACCAAACACGCCCTCCAGTCTAGCAGTAAATTAAGAGACGGCTGCTTCACTGATGATGTGTCAGAGGGGAAAATGGCCGCCGGACGAAAGCTGCTATTTGCCTTAGGAAAATGGGATGGTGCTGGCGTATGAGGGGATATATTCAGTGCAAATTATACTAATATAATTGGGAAAGATGTGCCCAACTTATACACATGGTAAATGTAAGGTTTACATGGCCTTTAAATACTGAGATGATCTATTTAAATGGGCCACCGGGAGCCACATCAGCCAAGATCCAGTTTGTTTCCTCTTGTGCCAGAAGATCTGATTTTTCAAGGCTTTCCAGAGAAGATGGCTGAACTCACAAAGAGAAGCTTTCCCTTGAAAAGTGCAGCCACAAAGTGCAAAAGTCCATTCCAAGTGCAGAGGGGCCCATCTTGAGTCACCTAGAACGTTTGAGTGGTACAGAACGCGTGTCACTTATTGTTATTTTTGCACACTTGGGGAGCAAGCATTGGGGTGTTTGTATGCAATTATTTCTACTCACCTGTGGAAATCCATTCCTGGAAAACTCCCGGTGGGTCCAGGAGTCAGTGGGCCCTCCTGCTCCTGACCATTTGGCCTGTTTCATGGTCATTCCCTATTTCTGAATGGGAACAAAGAGGAGAACTAGATGGAAGGATAGATGCTCCCATGGAGATACAAGAGACTAGGAGAATAAAGAGGTTGGGTGGGGAAAGGAGGAAAAATAGTTAGGAGAGTGGGCCTAGGGTCTAAGGTTTTCTGGTGGGCCCCAGGGGTCCTAGTCCGACATTGCCCCCAGGCCAACAGAACAGGCACACCGGGTGCAATCAGATGCGGCTACTTTCCTCATACAGCTACTGACCCCCATTGCTAGCACTTGTTCATGTGATCTGGAACGTGATCTAGGGCAAGTAGCATGTGGGTGTGCCGTGGCCCTTATCTATCGACCTGATTGCAAACTCACTAACCCTGGCCCTCAGTCGATAGTGAAGGTGGGGCAGATGCCTGGTGTGTGCCAGCATGTTCATGTGACCAGACTATACCCAGACCTGGTCCAAACCAAATACCCAGCACCAAATCGTACCCTTCAAACTCGCTCATAATACTCTGTGTTTGGCTTGTAGGCACCCCACATCATGTTGCAGCTCAGCAGAGATCATGTCTGTCCTGTTTTTCCATACCATGAGGTACAAACCCCTGGACCCCCGGAACCCCAACAATGACCGCTTTGTGATGTCCAAGGTAAGATACAAGTAATAAGCACAGGGTTAGATTTGGCCATGTCTGATAGTGGGGTTGGGGGGGAAACATTTTATATAAAGCCACCCAAAGGCCCCCCACCTAAAGCTAGGCCGATATCAGGGTGGTAGCCAGTAAGGCACCATTTTGGGTGTTAGAGTGAGACAGAAGTACTGAGCTTTAACAGCAAATCATTGATCCCAATGCCCATTTCGAGCAGGAACGAATGCTTTGGGGAGTTTTTAAAGGAGAACTAAAGCCTTACTAAAGAAGTAGGGCAGAAATGTTGTACATTATGTTTTGGGGTGCTGTACTAGCCCAAGGCAACCCCAGCTCTGTAGCTGCGGCACAGAAGATATTTGCCCATCCATAGTTGTTATAAATGTATTTAAAAACCTGAGCTGTCAATCATATATTGATATAATCAATATATATATTTGTCAATATAAGATTGACAGCTCAGGTTTTACAATTACAATTACTTTTATTTTCCATTCAGCACTTCCTAGATATCACCTAGATGGCAAATGCATATGATTTGGGGGTGAAACAAAGCTCACCTTAATAACAGTGTTGACAACCCCTAGACTATCCCATCCGCTGCCCACGGCATACTGAGCACGTGCAGTGTCACTGACACTTCTAACAGAATCCAAGATGGGGAGCTGCTGTCCACAAGGATTGGACCAGTAGTTCTTTAGAGACGCTGAACCTTTAGGCTGGTGTAGAAAGTCCAGTATATAAAATATGGCATTTCTAGACAAGTTAACAAGGGGGTATTACAAGATTAGGTGTGGGAATCTCATTGGTGTTTTGGGTTCCTGCAGCCAGACTGGGCCTCTCTGTTTATATTGTGTCTATGGAGCTCGGGATGTGTGGGAAACACCGCATTGTATGTCTGTTTCTCGTTTCAGGGTCACGCTGCGCCCATTCTCTACGCCGCTTGGGCCGAGGCCGGGTTTGTGAAGGAAGCGGAGCTACTGAATTTAAGGAAACTGGACTCCATTCTGGAAGGACACCCTGTGCCTGTTAGTACCTAAAAGCTTACACTCCATGGGAGCAGCCATACTGTCAGTTCTGCCCCCAATAAGGGGTAATTATATCTTAGTTGGGATCAAGTACAGGTACTGTTTTATTATTACAGAGAAAAGGGAATCATTTAACCATGAAATAAACCCAATAGGGCTGTTCTGCCCCAATAAGGGGTAATTATATCTTAGTTGGGATCAAGTACAGGTACTGTTTTATTATTACAGAGAAAAGGGAATCATTTAACCATTAAATAAACCCAATAGGGCTGTTCTGCCCCAATAAGGGGTAATTATATCTTAGTTGGGATCAAGTACAGGTACTGTTTTATTATTACAGAGAAAAGGGAATCATTTAACCATTAAATAAACCCATTAGGGCTGTTCTGCCCCAATAAGGGGTAATTATATCTTAGTTGGGATCAAGTACAGGTACTGTTTTATTATTACAGAGAAAAGGGAATCATTTAACCATTAAATAAACCCATTAGGGCTGTTCTGCCCCAATAAGGGGTAATTATATCTTAGTTGGGATCAAGTACAGGTACTGTTTTATTATTACAGAGAAAAGGGAATCATTTAACCATTAAATAAACCCAATAGGGCTGTTCTGCCCCAATAAGGGGTAATTATATCTTAGTTGGGATCAAGTACAGGTACTGTTTTATTATTACAGAGAAAAGGGAATCATTTAACCATTAAATAAACCCATTAGGGCTGTTCTGCCCCAATAAGGGGTAATTATATCTTAGTTGGGATCAAGTACAGGTACTGTTTTATTATTACAGAGAAAAGGGAATCATTTAACCAGTAAATAAACCCAATAGGGCTGTTCTGCCCCAATAAGGGGTAATTATATCTTAGTTGGGATCAAGTACAGGTACTGTTTTATTATTACAGAGAAAAGGGAATCATTTAACCATTAAATAAACCCAATAGGACTGTTCTGCCCCCAATAAGGGGTAATTATATCTTAGTTGGGATCAAGTACAGATATGTGCGACTTTCACATTTAGCATCAAATTAAGTGCTGAATGCAGATATTTCCAATGAGGAGAAAAATAAATTGCTGTATTCTTATAGTCGGACCATTTGTATTTTGGGTGCATTGTCTCTTGCAGATTGGGGAGTCGTATTTCACTCTTTGATGGAGAAAATCAGCGCTTTGTTATTTTCGGCACATTCACTGTATAATGCAATTGTTATATAATAATAGAATAATACACAGCCCCCTTGCTTCCCAGCTCCTTGAGCCAAAGATAGTGGGGGGGGGGGGGGGGGAAGTAAAGCAAAACAGTTCCTGATAGCTTTTAATATGATGCAGAGAGTAATATTCTGAGACAATTTGCAATTGGTCTTTTTTTTTAATTATTTTACTTTTTTGTTCAGCAACTCTAGAATTTCAGCAGCTATCTGGTTGCTAGGGTTCAAATTACCTTAGCAACCAATTAAAGTATCCGTAACAAATGTATAAAGTGTTTGAATTCTGTGCAAAGAACTGCACCTTGGGATGCAACCCGCTGAGGAATGCTCACATTTATTAGACTTTGCCCCTGGCTTTGTAAATGGTGCCTAACAAGCAGTATTTTGCACCCCCTTTGCCTAGTCGGAAGGTGCACACTCCCTCCCGGGGTATCAGTATAATGGGCGCGGCACCTCATTCAACCAACTGATAAGGAATTTATGTCAATACACATTATATTTGTATATATCACAGAGGGCAGCTTTATATATTATACATTTAGATTAACTGTTAGTATGATGCAGACTATTTGCAGCTGGTCTTTTTCGTTCAGTTGCTCTCTGGTTGCTAGGGTTCAGTATACCTTAGCAACCAGTCAGTGGAGTGAAATTTAGCTTTTTACGTTGTAGAAACAAGAGTTTGTGGATGTGGCAACGGGATCTCTGGGGCAGGGGCTCGGCGCTGCCTGCGGCATGGCGTACACCGGCAAATTCTTCGACAAAGCCAGGTAATGTTTCAACTTGTTCCTATGTCGGAGTTCGGCCCCAGATCTCTCATGAGTGCAATGGAAATTTTCCAATTAATCATTTTTTTTTCCCTTTCTGTTCTGTTGCTCTCTCTCCAGTCTGTAGCACTTTCTGTTGAACTATAACTCTCAGCCTCCTTTGCAAGACTTTGGAGGTTGTAAAAAATGTGATTTCCCAGTAACTTGCTATGACTGCGCACGTGCAGTGCATTGTGGGAACGGGCTCTTGTTGCCCCCACCATCCAGTGTTTGCATTAAGAAATCTGTGGAGCCTCTACTTACTAAATAGTCTCTGTTTCAGCTCAATCTTTGTTGGTTCAGCCCGACCAGTACCTAAGTTATGCTAATGTCTGGCTGTTTATATGATCTGCACTGCTGGTTCAGACTCCTGAGATATTGTAGCAGAAGCCCTGCTGCCCTGATGTTGCTGGGTTAAAACACTGTGCAGTGACAGGTGGTTTCCATTCATAAAAATGGCTACACAGATGGGTACAGATCCGGCCCAAGTCACTAATATGCAATGGCCATCCCTTTAACCCTTGATTTAACCATTATGCTGTTTCCAGCCCCCATACAGTTCCTATGTACCTAGAAGGGCAAAATAAATGAATACGGCCAACTGAAATGTTACCTACAACAGGTTGATCTTTAACATACTAAAAGTTTATGTTAGGATGAACTTTCCCTTTAGTATTCAGTTCTGCAGCTAATGTGGAACTAAAACTGCTGGCAGGTTGCTAGGTCCAACTGCCCTAGCAACCAGGCAGCGTTTTGGCCATTTGCAGGCCAAACATGAGTGAAAGATAAATCCCCACAAATAATTAGGGATGCACCCGGGGTGGGTTCGGCTGAACCCAAAAAAGTGGGTTCAGTGCATCCCCACAAATAATCAGTATCAATCAAGCTTCACAGTCATGCTGGGTACTGGGGTCATGTGATGCAAGTGAATGATTACAAAACCGCAAAAAAAATCTTCAAATGCAGACCAACCGCAAAGCTGAATTTTTCTTGTTTTTGAGAAAGTTTTGGGGTTGCCCTTTGTTCTAACTGCCATTTGTGAACATTGCGCAGCTACCGGGTGTTCTGCCTCCTGGGGGACGGAGAGGTCTCAGAAGGCTCAGTGTGGGAGGCCATGGCCTTTGCTGGATTTTACAAGCTCGACAACCTCGTTGCCATCTTTGACGTCAACCGTCTCGGGCAGAGCGACCCGGCGCCTCTCCAGCACAAAGTCGAAGTCTACCAGAAACGCTGCGAAGCCTTCGGGTAGGTGTATATACATGTGGGGGCAGGGAATCAGCTTTGGGGCAGAATTCAGGGACGGGGTAAGATGTTGGGCTGAATTATAGTTGGGTATATGGGGGCAGAATTCAGGCACGGGGTGAGATGTTGGGCCGAATTATAGTTGGGTATATGGGGGCAGAATTCAGGCACGGGGTGAGATGTTGGGCTGAATTATAGTTGGGTATATGGGGGCAGAATTCAGGCACGGGGTGAGATGTTGGGCCGAATTATAGTTGGGTATATGGGGGCAGAATTCAGGCACGGGGTGAGATGTTGGGCCGAATTATAGTTGGGTATATGGGGGCAGAATTTAGGCACGGGGTGAGATGTTGGGCCGAATTATAGTTGGGTAAATGGGGGCAGAATTCAGGCACAGGGTGAGATGTTGGGCCGAATTAGAGTTGGGTATATGGGGGCAGAATTTAGGCACGGGGTGAGATGTTGGGCCGAATTATAGTTGGGTATATGGGGGCAGAATTTAGGCACGGGGTGAGATGTTGGGCCGAATTATAGTTGGGTAAATGGGGGCAGAATTCAGGCACGGGGTGAGATGTTGGGCCGAATTAGAGTTGGGTATATGGGGGCAGAATTTAGGCACGGGGTGAGATGTTGGGCCGAATTATAGTTGGGTAAATGGGGGCAGAATTCAGGCACGGGGTGAGATGTTGGGCCGAATTAGAGTTGGGTATATGGGGGCAGAATTCAGGCACGGGGTGAGATGTTGGGCCGAATTATAGTTGGGTATATGGGGGCAGAATTCAGGCACGGGGTGAGATGTTGGGCTGAATTATAGTTGGGTATATGGGGGCAGAATTCAGGCACGGGGTGAGATGTTGGGCCGAATTATAGTTGGGTATATGGGGGCAGAATTCAGGCACGGGGTGAGATGTTGGGCCGAATTATAGTTGGGTATATGGGGGCAGAATTCAGGCACGGGGTGAGATGTTGGGCCGAATTATAGTTGGGTAAATGGGGGCAGAATTCAGGCACGGGGTGAGATGTTGGGCCGAATTAGAGTTGGGTATATGGGGGCAGAATTCAGGCACGGGGTGAGATGTTGGGCCGAATTATAGTTGGGTATATGGGGGCAGAATTCAGGCACGGGGTGAGATGTTGGGCCGAATTATAGTTGGGTATATGGGGGCAGAATTTAGGCACGGAGTGAGATGTTGGGCCGAATTATAGTTGGGTAAATGGGGACAGAATTCAGGCACGGGGTGAGATGTTGGGCCGAATTAGAGTTGGGTATATGGGGCAGAATTCAGGCACGGGGTGAGATGTTGGGCCGAATTAGAGTTGGGTATATGGGGCAGAATTCAGGCACGGGGTGAGATGTTGGGCCGAATTATAGTTGGGTATATGGGGGCAGAATTCAGGCACGGGGTGAGATGTTGGGCTGAATTATAGTTGGGTATATGGGGGCAGAATTCAGGCACGGGGTGAGATGTTGGGCCGAATTATAGTTGGGTAAATGGGGGCAGAATTCAGGCACGGGGTGAGATGTTGGGCCGAATTAGAGTTGGGTATATGGGGGCAGAATTTCAGGCACGGGGTGAGATGTTGGGCTGAATTATAGTTGGGTATATGGGGGCAGAGTTCAGGCACGGGGTGAGATGTTGGGCTGAATTATAGTTGGGTATATGGGGGCAGAATTCAGGGACGGGGTAAGATGTTGGGCTGAATTATAGTTGGGTATATGGGGGCAGAATTCAGGCACGGGGTGAGATGTTGGGCTGAATTATAGTTGGGTATATGGGGGCAGAATTCAGGCACGGGGTGAGATGTTGGGCTGAATTATAGTTGGGTATATGGGGGCAGAATTCAGGCACGGGGTGAGATGTTGGGCTGAATTATAGTTGGGTATATGGGGGCAGAATTCAGGCACGGGGTGAGATGTTGGGCTGAATTATAGTTGGGTATATGGGGCAGGATCAGACACTTTCTCCGCTTGGGTGACCGGGTGTCCTTGCATAATGACCCCCCCAGGTGGCACAGTGTTGTGGTCGATGGACACAGTGTGGAAGAGTTGTGCAAGGCTTTCTGTCATGTCAAGAACCAACCAACTGCCATCATTGCCAAGACGTTTAAGGGCAAAGGGATTTCAGGTAAGTGTCACCCTAACTCTCTAGCCCTGCCCCTTCAGTCTCGCCAGGCACCCAAAAAGCTGTTATTCATTGCCCTTTCACTACTCTTGCCCTTACTTTATACTTTTAGGGTAATGGTCCAAAACTTTACTCAGCTCTTGCTGAACTACAAATCCCAGAATAATGTAACATATAATGAAGGGTGAGGCATGCTGGGAGCTGTAGTCCAGCAACATCAGAGGTGTATTCTTAAAGCAATATTGCGCAGTAAAACTTGTCCCCAAATCCCCAGGGCCAGCGGCTACATTAATATGCAAGAAATCCCCCAATGAGAATCCCAGCTGATCTGTGTATTTCTTGCTCTCTGTTCCTGCAATTGGAGTTGGGAGCAATAAGCACAGTTTCCCAGCACTGAACAAGTCTGTCCCTTTATCCCCATGTCTGATTCCTGTGGAACATAATGAAGAAAAAATTGACATAATTATCTCTATATGTAAGGTACCAGCAAGATGGCTGACACAGTGCTGGGAATCAGCATTCTCATTGGTCTTTTCTTTTGCATTTATAATGAGATTTTTGGTCATTGGGGAATTTCCTTGCATCTACTGTATAATTATGTTTTTTGGCAACTTCTATAGCCACCAGGGGGCGCAGTGGGGCAGCGTTATGGTTGGGTAGTTGCACTGTTTGCTGCAGTCGTGGGTCAGGTGATATCGCAAATGCTGATTGGTTCAGTTCCATTGGTGTCATGTGCTTGCAGGGGTGGAGGATAAAGAGAACTGGCACGGGAAGCCCCTCCCCAAAGACTTGGCTGAGCAGTCCATTAAAGAGATTGAAGGAAAGATCAAAAGCAACAAGAAACTGACCCCCACCCTCCCGGTGGAAGATGCCCCAGCCGTATGCATCAAAAACATCAAGATGCCATCACCCCCAGGATACAAGTTGGGGGAGAAGGTGAGTGAGGAATGATGGGAAACTGAATAGCTAAGTGTTGGGAAGGGAAAGCCGGCCATACACGGGCCAATCTGAGCCAACCTCCCCAGACTGAGCTTATAAACCTGTGTATGGGGGCTCCAGTCGGCCATATTGATCAGGCAGGTTGGCAAATCTCATTGGGTGATGGGTCTGTTGGATCCTGTTGGCCCAATGTGGCAAATGAGTGGACTCAATGAACCAATGTTGTGGCCAAATCAGAAATATCCAATCACCGGCCTCCGGGCCCCGGAGCCATATGGAAACAAATACCTTATTTCTACTTATAATGCACAGAAGGTTCCTTTATGTGCTACTAATCTAGTGATATTTCCCCTCTCGCTAACAGATGGCAACCCGCAAAGCTTACGGACTGGCGCTCGCCAAGATGGGCCACGCCAACGACCGAGTCATCGCTCTGGACGGGGACACGAAAAATTCCACTTTTGCAGAACTGTTCAAGAAAGAGCATCCGGATCGCTACATCGAATGCTACATTGCTGAGCAGAACATGGTAATCATGCAACAGTTGCACCACAGTCTCAGTTACCCTCTGATAGGCCCATTTATAGTTACAGGACTGCTGCCTGGAGAAGCCTTTGACTGATTTATAATAATCTATTTCTAATATACAGTTTGTTAATTTCTCTATGGGACCAAACTGTAAATTATATCCTTATAAACAGTGCTTAGTGATGTCATCAGTTATAATTGGAGCTTAGTGATGTAATTTCTGTCACATGACTGAAACTTGTATATTATAATAAATAAAGTAAAATATAGGGCACTTTATTCACTATATATTATCCCTATATGTTACAATAGGGGGTACTTTATTCACTATATATTATAAGGAACTCCTCGGGGGCTTATAATATCCCTATATGTTACAATAGGGGGCACTTTATTCACTATATATTATAAGGAACTCCTCGGGGGCTTATAATATCCCTATATGTTACAATAGGGGGCACTTTATTCACTATATATTATAAGGAACCCCTCGGGGGCTTATAATATCCCTATATGTTACAATAGGGGGCACTTTATTCACTATATATTATAAGGAACTCCTCGGGGACTTATAATATCCCTATATGTTACAATAGGGGGCACTTTATTCACTATATATTATAAGGAACTCCTCGGGGGCTTATAATATCCCTATATGTTACAATAGGGGGCACTTTATTCACTATATATTATAAGGAACTCCTCGGGGCTTATAATATCCCTATATGTTACAATAGGGGGCACTTTATTCACTATATATTATAAGGAACTCCTCGGGGACTTATAATATCCCTATATGTTACAATAGGGGGCACTTTATTCACTATATATTATAAGGAACTCCTCGGGGGCTTATAATATCCCTATATGTTACAATAGGGGGCACTTTATTCACTATATATTATAAGGAACTCCTCGGGGGCTTATAATATCCCTATATGTTACAATACGGGGTACTTTATTCACTATATATTATAAGGAACTCCTCGGGGGCTTATAATATCCCTATATGTTACAATAGGGGGCACTTTATTCCCTATATATTATAAGGAACCCCTCGGGGGCTTATAATATCCCTATATGTTACAATAGGGGGCACTTTATTCACTATATAATATATAATTTAGGGCCCCAGTTATTTTAGGATGAGAAAGTTACAGGCAGAGTAGCCATTGGTTAGAGCAGCACCTGTGACTGTGGGCTGCTGGGAGTTGAAGACTCCCTGCCTTAGAATATGAGGAGTTTCCCAGAATCCAACCATATGCTTTCCTGCAGGTCAGCGTTGCCGTTGGCTCCACCACACGAGACCGCACTGTGGCCTTTGCCAGTGCCTTTGCCACGTTCTTCACCAGAGCCTTCGACCAGATCCGGATGGCGGCCATATCTGAGAGCAACATCAACCTGTGCGGCTCCCACTGCGGTGTCTCCATAGGTGGGTTTTGATTGGTTTCTGTTATCTGTGGCTCCTCCCATTATGCTAATCCCTCTCGTCCACCCCAACATCACTTGTGTGTCTTTCTGGAAAAGCAGCGAGAACCATTTAGTCCTATGGGGGCTTAGACTAGTAGGAACAGAATGGAATAGTCAGCGACAGCCTGTCCTAAACACACTTTCAAGGGGAAGTTAATCCCATCATTGTTTTCTATTTCACCCAGTTTCAAGTGATACTTAAACACATAATTGTTTTCCAAGAATGAGCACCAATGCCTCCTAAAATGGCCGCTGGAGCACTTCCGGTTTGGGAAAAATAAAGAGGATTCATGAAATTGAACAGCCAATTAAATTTCACAAATTTCTCGACAACATTATTGTGACATTTAATAAATGCAAGAATGGTTGTTTTATTCTAAAAAAAAGTTGAGCAAAAGATATACCCTTGTACTGTACTAGGTAACGGTTGCTATAGGATGTATATAGATGTATAAATACCGAGATTAACAGGAAGTTAAAGAATTAGAATAGAATAGAATTATCCCTTTACCAAACCTCTGGCATTTTGCAAACCCCTCTGCTCTTTGGAAACGCTTTGAGGCAAGTTTCCCCTTTGGCCAATGCCCCCGACTGGTTTGGAAACGTCCTGACAAAATGCTGTAATGTTGCAAAATAAAAAATGACTTCCTAATTCTGGAGAATATGTTGCTGGGGGGGGGGCATGGGGAAACCAAACTGCCCCCCCCCATGTTATTGCTGAATCCTGTGCTGTTTCTTGTTGTTATTATAGACACAAGATACACTCCATTATTACTAAAGGTAAAGCGCTCGGTGTGTGCGAGTGTGTGCTCTGTGGGTCAGGGCTGTATGGCTTCCCATGCACAGAAATACTAACATAACTTGTTCTGCTTTATGAGTTTTGGGCTTTAATACCTACCCAAGGCCCCCACAGCCCTTTAGCTGAGAAATTCTGTGCCCCAGAAGATGCCCCCCAGTAGCCCCCCATCTTCTGTTGTCGCTAGGGTTGTGTGTGCAAAGCAACTAAAATACCAGATAGGTTGATTTTGCTCCAGTTTCAGCTTCTCTCCCCCAGGGGAGTGGCCAGCATGCTGGGTGTGGCCTAATTTTCCGCTCATTGATTTCTGTTGATTTAATCGTGGGGATGGTGCAATGATCTCCTGATAATTTGCTCCATTGTAGCGGAATTGTAACGTGATAACAATTTGTTTGTTGCAGGGGAGGACGGACCCTCTCAGATGGGTTTGGAAGACTTGGCCATGTTCCGGGCTGTCCCCACCGCAACCGTATTTTACCCAAGTGATGCCGTATCTACAGAGAAGGCGGTGGAGTTGGCAGCAAACACAAAGGTATGTGCCAGCATTCTTGCCCCGTTCCTGTCCCTGCTTATTGATTGCGTTTCCATTGTTGGTGGGATCATTTGTCCTGATGCCCCTCCCCTTGTACAGTGATGAAAAAGTAACCCCCACCATTCTGTGTTACCTGCTGGGGCTGGTACCTACCCGACTTACCCAGGAGTTACCCTCATGTAATAAAACAGTACCTGTACTTGATCCCAACTAAGATATAATTACCCCTTATTGGGGCAGAACAGTCCTATTGGGTTTATTTCATGGTTAAATGATTCCCTTTTCTCTGTAATAATAAAACAGTACCTGTACTTGATCCCAACTAAGATATAATTACCCCTTATTGGGGGCAGAACAGTCCTATTGGGTTTATTTCATGGTTAAATGATTCCCTTTTCTCTGTAATAATAAAACAGTACCTGTACTTGATCCCAACTAAGATATAATTACCCCTTATTGGGGCAGAACAGTCCTATTGGGTTTATTTAATGGTTAAATGATTCCCTTTTCTCTGTAATAATAAAACAGTACCTGTACTTGATCCCAACTAAGATATAATTACCCCTTATTGGGGGCAGAACAGCCCTATTGGGTTTATTTCATGGTTAAATGATTCCCTTTTCTCTGTAATAATAAAACAGTACCTGTACTTGATCCCAACTAAGATATAATTACCCCTTATTGGGGCAGAACAGCCCTATTGGGTTTATTTCATGGTTAAATGATTCCCTTTTCTCTGTAATAATAAAACAGTACCTGTACTTGATCCCAACTAAGATATAATTACCCCTTATTGGGGCAGAACAGCCCTATTGGGTTTATTTCATGGTTAAATGATTCCCTTTTCTCTGTAATAATAAAACAGTACCTGTACTTGATCCCAACTAAGATATAATTACCCCTTATTGGGGCAGAACAGCCCTATTGGGTTTATTTCATGGTTAAATGATTCCCTTTTCTCTGTAATAATAAAACAGTACCTGTACTTGATCCCAACTAAGATATAATTACCCCTTATTGGGGCAGAACAGCCCTATTGGGTTTAATTAATGGTTAATGAAGAGACTGGAAAATGAAAAGGGGAGGTACCAAATAGAAATATAAGGAATAACAATAGCATTCAAAGTGTAGTGTCACAGAGCAATAGGGTTTGGCTGCCGGGGTCAGTGACCCCCATGTGAAAGCTGGAGAGATTTGAACAGAAGGCAAGTAATTAAAAAACTATAACAAATAAATAATGAAGACAAACTGCAAAGCTGCTAGGAATAGTGAGTTCTCTAACACCCTAAAGGTGAACCATCCCTTTAAGAATTGCCAATCACAAGTACAAATAACATGGCTGTTACCCCCTCACAGTCCCCCACGCCCCCCCCCCCCCACACACAATATAATTTTCTTTATTTTCTATTACTCAGGGGATTTGCTTCATAAGAACGAGTCGCCCAGAGAATGCTGTTATTTACAGCAGCACCGAGGAATTCAAAATCGGACATGCCAAGGTCAGTAGTGAAGAAAACACAGATATTCTTCCCAGGGGGCCAACTGGGTTTGTGTATAACATGGCTGCTCAGTGGGAACAGCTTCTGTGAGCAAAATGTAACTTCCAGATGTTGATTGGCTCTCTGTAGGGTATAGAAATAGGAAACTGCCATATTGTACAGTATGGGGGTACAGCTTATTGTGTGCCCAGAGCATTCCTTCTCTGTATATTTGTATTTATACATATGGGTAGGAGGTGCCATAGTGTTTCCCTTAGACAGTACAGTATGGGGGTACAGCTTATTGTGTGCCCAGAGCATTCCCCCTGTATATTTGTATTTATACATATGGGTAGGGGGTGCCATAGTGTTTCCCTTAGACAGTACAGTATGGGGGTACAGCTTATTGTGTGCCCAGAGCATTCCCCCTGTATACAGTATAGCAGTATTTCTGGCTGTGGGTGGGAGCTGATGATGTTTTTGCCGTTTGGGCACAGGTGGTGGCACAGAACAAAGATGATCAGGTGACAGTAATCGGCGCGGGTGTGACCCTGCATGAAGCACTCGCAGCGGCTGAGCAGCTTAAGAAAGGTAAAAGGAATATAATAATGTAACAATGATAATTGCCCCAAAGCCCTTTCATGTGTAGTAGCTGTAGATGAGAAAGCACTCTTCTTCTATCCCACCCCAGTGAGCATTATTATCATTAATGGCTTCCACGTTCCATCCCTGCAGATAAAATCAACATCCGAATCATCGACCCGTTCACCATCAAACCGCTGGACAAGAAGACGATTGTGGAGAATGCCAAAGCCACCAACGGGCGGTTAATAACTGTGGAGGATCATTACCACGAAGGTAAGTGCCACGCCAGGAACGTTCCCTTTATTCAATACAGGTGGTAAAACATTCAGACCCCGCCCTGCTTGTTAGCGACCCTGGTAACCAGATAACGAGGTTTCTAAAGGATGGTTTCTAGAGCCCAACTCACCTTAGCAACAAGGCAGTGGAATAAATTACCTGAGGGTACCAAACTCCTCCTTATCAGTAAACCTGAGACACAGGCTGCAGTTTGGCTCTGCCCAATACCGCATACACTTTGACTTTGACCCAAAATAATTAACAATGCATTATGTTAAAGGGGCGGTCCATCTCTAAGTCTGTTATAGAATGGCCGCTTCTTAGCAACTTTGCAATTGGTCCTCATTTTTAATTTTTTTTTACCGTTTTTGAATTATTTTCTTTTCCTTTCTGACTCTTTCCCAGTTTCAAAGGGGGGTCGCTGACCCCTGCAGACAAAACACTATGTCATTGTTATCCTTTCTGTTTATTTCTTATCTTTATATTCAGACCCACTCTATTCATATTCCAGTTTCTTATTGGAGCCACTGCCTGGTTGCTAGGGTCATTTGGACCCTAGCAACTATAGAGCTGCCAAAATTTCAGACTGCAGTTGCGGAATATAAAGCTAAATAATTAAAAAAAAAAACTAAAATAATAAAAAATGAAGACCAACTGCAAACTGTCTCAGAATAGAACTTTCTACAACATCCTAAAAGTTACATTTTTGAACATTTACTCCATCCCCCGTATGTAATAGAAGGCGCCAAGTTTGCCCTGGAGCAGTATCCCATAGCAACCAATAAGATGTTGGCTTTTAAAGAGGTGAGCAGAACAATCTACCTGCTGATTGGTTGCTAGGGGTTACTGCTCCGGGGGAAACTTTGAGCAGAGAAAGAGAATAACGGATGAGTTTTCCATCAGAGAGTAAAATTCCCTTCTCTCCTCCCCTCTAGGCGGCATTGGAGAAGCCGTGGCTGCAGCCGTGGTCGGGGTCCCCGGCATTACTCTGAAATCCTTGGCTGTGTCCCACGTGCCACGTAGCGGCAAGCCCACCGAGCTGCTCCGGCTGTTTGAAATCGACAGTGAGGCTATCGTGGCGGCTGTGAAAGGGCTGGTGTCCCACGCGACCAACTCCAAGTAACTCCGCCTCTTCCCGGTGCCACCATCGCCGCTCTCATAACCCAACGCTTCACTTATTACATTTTTATATTCCAATAAAGGCTCTGAGAACAAACGGCTGCTTCCTATTTAACCATTAAATAAACCCAATAGGGCTGTTCTGCCCCAATAAGGGGTAATTATATCTTAGTTGGGATCAAGTACAGGTACTGTTTTATTATTACAGAGAAAAGGGAATCATTTAACCATTAAATAAACCCAATAGGGCTGTTCTGCCCCAATAAGGGGTAATTATATCTTAGTTGGGATCAAGTACAGGTACTGTTTTATTATTACAGAGAAAAGGGAATCATTTAACCATGAAATAAACCCAATAGGGCTGTTCTGCCCCAATAAGGGGTAATTATATCTTAGTTGGGATCAAGTACAGGTACTGTTTTATTATTACAGAGAAAAGGGAATCATTTAACCATTAAATAAACCCAATAGGGCTGTTCTGCCCCAATAAGGGGTAATTATATCTTAGTTGGGATCAAGTACAGGTACTGTTTTATTATTACAGAGAAAAGGGAATCATTTAACCATGAAATAAACCCAATAGGGCTGTTCTGCCCCAATAAGGGGTAATTATATCTTAGTTGGGATCAAGTACAGGTACTGTTTTATTATTACAGAGAAAAGGGAATCATTTAACCATTAAATAAACCCAATAGGGCTGTTCTGCCCCAATAAGGGGTAATTATATCTTAGTTGGGATCAAGTACAGGTACTGTTTTATTATTACAGAGAAAAGGGAATCATTTAACCATTAAATAAACCCAATAGGGCTGTTCTGCCCCAATAAGGGGTAATTATATCTTAGTTGGGATCAAGTACAGGTACTGTTTTATTATTACAGAGAAAAGGGAATCATTTAACCATTAAATAAACCCAATAGGGCTGTTCTGCCCCCAATAAGGGGTAATTATATCTTAGTTGGGATCAAGTACAGGTACTGTTTTATTATTACAGAGAAAAGGGAATCATTTAACCATGAAATAAACCCAATAGGACTGTTCTGCCCCAATAAGGGGTAATTATATCTTAGTTGGGATCAAGTACAGGTACTGTTTTATTATTACAGAGAAAACAGATTACAATGCAGGATTCTGCTGGAGAAGCTTCATTAACTGATGGGTTTGTAACAAACAGGTTCCCCCATGTCAGTGTTGCTTTAATATTTTATCAGCCCCCCACCCAGAAGCAGCAGCAGCTCTAGGGGGAACAATGGATTGCAGCACAGTGAAGCTGGGGGATATTAAATCAGAGGAAAAATGTAATTCAGACCCTAATTTTGGCACTTGGCTCATTCCACTTCCCACCCTACTGCGGTGGAACAGCCCATAGATATATATATATATATAAAAACACTTGTCTTTACAGTGAGCCAGAATGGTTTTCAGGGAGACCCAGACTGGTCCCAGATTCCCCGAGTGTAACTTTATGGGGCCGGTATAGTAGTAATGAGTCCAATGTGGGGTTCCTTCGGGGCAGACAAAGCGCATTACTGATGGGAGGCTTTTATTGCACGGCCAGAGATCAATACATTACATTTATTTCTTTTCATACATTAACCATTTGATTCCTCTTCAAGTAAAGGTTTCAGCAGGAGGTGCAGCCGGAAGTTACACGTGTCCCACAAAGCCATTCTGAATATATCCAAGTGCATGCTGGGACGGATACTGGGCGTCGGTGTAGAATGTACCATGTTGTGCGGCTCCAACCCCAAAACAGCTTCTGCCCCCCCAGTAACACAGGAATGTGCAATTGGTTTAATTATCCGGTGAAAAATACTTCAGTTCATGATCAGAGAATAAGGGAAGGATTTCCTCAGCTTGGGATCTACTGCTCCTTCTGTAAACCTGAAAAACACAAAATATCATTATTATCCTGTCCATATACTCCCTGCTTACTGTGTAAGGGAAACACTATGGCACCTCCTACCCATATGTATAAATACAAATATACAGAGAAGGAATGTTCTGGGCACACAATAAGCTGTACCCCCATACTGTACTGTCTAAGGGAAACACTATGGCACCCCCTACCCATATGTATAAATACAAATATACAGAGAAGGAATGTTCTGGGCACACAATAAGCTGTACCCCCATACTGTACTGTCTAAGGGAAACACTATGGCACCCCCTACCCATATGTATAAATACAAATATACAGAGAGGGAATGTTCTGGGCACACAATAAGCTGTACCCCCATACTGTACTGTCTAAGGGAAACACTATGGCACCCCCTACCCATATGTATAAATACAAATATACAGAGAGGGAATGTTCTGGGCACACAATAAGCTGTACCCCCATACTGTACTGTCTAAGGGAAACACTATGGCACCCCCTACCCATATGTATAAATACAAATATACAGAGAAGGAATGTTCTGGGCACACAATAAGCTGTACCCCCATACTGTACTGTCTAAGGGAAACACTATGGCACCCCCTACCCATATGTATAAATACAAATAAACAGAGAAGGAATGTTCTGGGCACACAATAAGCTGTACCCCCATACTGTACTGTCTAAGGGAAACACTATGGCACCTCCTACCCATATGTATAAATACAAATATACAGAGAAGGAATGTTCTGGGCACACAATAAGCTGTACCCCCATACTGTACTGTCTAAGGGAAACACTATGGCACCCCCTACCCATATGTATAAATACAAATATACAGAGAAGGAATGTTCTGGGCACACAATAAGCTGTACCCCCATACTGTACTGTCTAAGGGAAACACTATGGCACCCCCTACCCATATGTATAAATACAAATATACAGAGAGGGAATGTTCTGGGCACACAATAAGCTGTACCCCCATACTGTACTGTCTAAGGGAAACACTATGGCACCCCCTACCCATATGTATAAATACAAATATACAGAGAGGGAATGTTCTGGGCACACAATAAGCTGTACCCCCATACTGTACTGTCTAAGGGAAACACTATGGCACCCCCTACCCATATGTATAAATACAAATATACAGAGAGGGAATGTTCTGGGCACACAATAAGCTGTACCCCCATACTGTACTGTCTAAGGGAAACACTATGGCACCCCCTACCCATATATATAAATACAAATATACAGAGAGGGAATGTTCTGGGCACACAATAATCCCACCCTATGAAGTTTCAGTCAGATGAAAACCAGTGAAATGATGCTGAAAGGGAACAAGACTTACTGGCCAGAGGCGATTTCCTGAGAAGAGGTAGAAAAGCTTCGATAACTGTCCTTATTCGGTAAACTAGAGGAAACAGTATATAATAATAATAATAAATTAGTGCTGATAATGGGGAAAAATGTGCAATTTGACTAAACCTGTCCCCTTGTTATGTCAGGCCACGCCCCCAATCCTCTAGGCCACACCCCTAGCAGACGCTTGTAAGAATAATCATATCCCTTAATGCAGGACTTTAATGCTGCTCAGGGAACAGATCCCAACAGTGGATCATGTACATTATAAATCAGTGACTTACCTAAACCAAAATAGATCCCAATGGTTTCTAGGGAAGCAAAAGCGAGTAACCCGATCCCAGCCGAAACGGTCCAATCTGCAGAGAGGGAAATAAAAACAGGACAAATGAGGTCACCTGACCCACCTGGGTGTGCCCCCAATCCGCCCCTCAGCCCCGCCTATTTTGCATGATGCCCCACCCCTTCTCAGCTTCACATACACACTCTTTTCCAAACATTAACCAATACAATACCTACAATACCTTCCCCAGCCTGTGACTGTGACTCCCCCTGCAGTTCCCAGCATGCCTTGGGATGCAGATCTTCTAACCAATGGATCTCATTCTTTTACCTGAGTAATTGTATGAAGAGATCAGCGAGGCGCCAACCGCAAAGCAAATGATAATAAAGTGAAAAAACTCATCTGTAAAGCAGAAAAGAAAAACAAATCATACAAGCATTATAGATTTATTGTACATTTTGTACCCCCTACTGTAAATGATAAGGATATTAGCAGTCACTGAGGGGTTCTGTGCCCCCCATATAAAGGCACAAGGCTGCAGGCTGAGTTATACAGGGAACTCTGAGTATCACTCATGTATTATAAGGGATAATGTACCCCCTACTGTAAATGATAAGGATATTAGCAGTCACTGAGGGGTTCTGTGCCCCCCATATAAAGGCACAAGGCTGCAGGCTGAGTTATACAGGGAACTCTGAGTATCACTCATGTATTATAAGGGATAATGTACCCCCTACTGTAAATGATAAGGATATTAGCAGTCACTGAGGGGTTCTGTCACTTTCTTACCATCCTTTCTGATGCCCCAGTACTTCCTGTTCCTGTGCCGAGGTCCATCAACTGTTGGTTTCCAAAATGACGAAGAAAGACAAAAAGGGAGAACATTATACTTTACATATATTTGTATAAAATGCATTATAAATATAAATTATTGGAAACCTTTTATTGTTTGTGTATTGAATATTATATTTAAATATCACCAATATCTGAAAGGGGTATGAGGTCTGTTACACTGGGGAGCATGGGGGTTACCTGTATCGGCCACATGATGCTTCTCCATTTCCTTCTTCTTCTTGTCTTTCTCTCTGCTTCTCTCTGGGGACAGAACATTCCATGTTACTCACAGTACAGGTGTGGGATCCCTTATCCGGAAACCTTATCCAGAAAGCTCCAAATTATGGAAAGCCCATCTCCCATAGACTCCATTTTAACCAAGTAATTTTGAATTTTAAAACTGATTTCCCTTTTCTCTGTAATAATAAAACAGTACCTGTACTTGATCCCAACTAAGATATAATTACCCCTTATTGGGGCAGAACAGCCCTATTGGGTTTATTTAATGGTTAAATGATTCCCTTTTCTCTGTAATAATAAAACAGTACCTGTACTTGATCCCAACTAAGATATAATTACCCCTTATTGGGGGCAAAACAGCCCTATTGGGTTTATTTAATGGTTAAATGATTCCCTTTTCTCTGTAATAATAAAACAGTACCTGTACTTGATCCCAACTAAGATATAATTACCCCTTATTGGGGCAGAACAGCCCTATTGGGTTTATTTCATGGTTAAATGATTCCCTTTTCTCTGTAATAATAAAACAGTACCTGTACTTGATCCCAACTAAGATATAATTACCCCTTATTGGGGCAGAACAGCCCTATTGGGTTTATTTCATGGTTAAATGATTCCCTTTTCTCTGTAATAATAAAACAGTTGCTGTACTTGATCCCAACTAAGATATAATTACCCCTTATTGGGGGCAGAACAGCCCTGTTGGGTTTATTTAATGTTTTATTGATTTTTTAGTAGACTTAAGCATTCTGGACAATGGGTCCTATACCTGTATCAGCCCCAATTCTGCCCCCAGGGGCATTTCTTAGGTGCGGATTTTGAGTTTACCTAGGAAGACTATACACCCTTTTTTTCTCAGGAGAACCTGAGCTTTCTAAATCTGCCTGAGTACCTCCACTTCTGGAAATTTACAGCTCTAAATACCAAAAAAAAATTGCAATTTCTCATCATATAGGGATTTATGCCAGAAAAATGTATTTTTTTTGCACAAAAATTCAACTGATTCTGAAAGTCTCATTTCTCTTGAATGTGCCAATACCCCATATGTATTTATGATTTCGGACTTCTATAGATCAAAACCTAACTATAGATCAAAACTAAGATTCAAAAGCCAAAAATCCTGGAACAGTAGGTTTACCCCCGGAAACCATGCATTTTATTAAAGTACACTTTCTGCTGAATCCAAAATGGGTAACTGTGTCTTTCTACTTAGCAGTTTCCATTAAAATTAAGCCCCTTATCTCCCACGTAGCATTAGGTACCAAGAAAAAATATCCTAAATATGAAAGCCAGGGGTCCATTGAACAGTTTGATGCCCCCTGTGCATAGGATTACTGATGTATCTGGCATTTAGAGACCCCAAAATGAAGTTAGTATATACATATATCATGGCATATATTTCTACTACCAAAAAATAAACTGTCTGATTTATTTGTGGTAAAAGTGGCAAATAAATAAGTCAACCCCAAAAAAACATATTTTAAGAAAATACACATTCTGCTGAATCCAAAATGGGTAAATATGTCTTTATACAGGAAAGCTAAGCTGAATGTAGCAGTTTTTAGGTAATTTCTGAAAGTTTGCAATTTAACCCATTATATGCCCCACATTTTCTAATGTACCAGCATAAAGCATTCTAAAGATGAAGGCACAGAGTCGGCATTTGTATCAATGCTGAACTACACATCCCAAGATCCTCTGCCACTCATATTCTGCTGCTAATCTGTAATAATCATGGAAAGATGGAATCCTACAAATTATCTATAAGAAATATCATTCTCATCACCTGTTACAGGGTGGATCTCCTTCTTTTCTTCCTTTATAATGTCATCTGTAGATTCTAAACACAGGATCAAAAAAATAAATATCAGTAAAAACCTGTATCTATGTATATTGTAATAAGGAGTGAGCAAAGGAATATAGGGGGGAGATAGGGTTGCCACCTTTTCGTGGATTTAATTCTGGAGGGGGACGGGATCTGATGTTAGTGGGTGGGGACATGATATCACATGGGTGGCTGGTGATGTCATGGGGTGGGGCTATGATGTGGTGATCGGCAATTGACAATTTTGGGGAGTCCTGTCTGGTCCTGTCCTATATTTCTATCTTTTATTTTTTTAAAAATATGCCCCCAGCCTCCGCCATAGAAAATCTGGCGAAGGAGCAGGGGTGAGGGGGGCCCTGAGCTTTGCGCAAGTGATGTCACAAATAGTCAGAACAGGGCGGGTATATAAATTCGGAGGCATGCCGGGTCAGGGTCGGGCCCCAATATATGTGTTTTGTTACTGGCACTCCACAAGGGGCCCTATTTAATTAGGGAACTTGCCAAATGTCTAAAGGTTGTGCCCAGAAGGCGGAGTTTATTTTTCTGATTTGTATTTTGTATCCAACTGGAAGTATGTATGTTATATATAATGTTGATCTCCTTATGTTAAAACACAAATATATATATTATAAATAAAGATGTAAAGTACACATTCTGCTGAATCCAAAATGGGTACCCACGTCTTCCTCCATAAAAATGGATGAAAATTCTACACAATCCCGGGTCAAATATCACAATGGATCAAACATTTATAGATCAAATTAGAGGTCAAATAGAATTTATCAGCATTTGCACCATTGGAATTATATGTAGAACCAAGAGACAAACCTGGATCTTCCTGTGATTTGCCCTGTGGTGATTCTTTATTCGGTGCCATGGGCTTCACGGTGGCAACAGCAGAACCGGGTCTTACTCCGCCTGGTAACAAATGACACAGGTGTCAGATACACTATCTCTGGCCACAGACAGACAGATTTTCAGTAGATCCAATAGACGTTAGACAGGCTGCCAAAGTTACCTAATGCCATCTTCTATGGATCTGATGGGATCACAGGGCATAACCCTAGATGAACTGGTAGTAACCTAATAGTAATAATAGTAATGGTATTTTCTAACCTGCACTCATTCTAACTTGCCCCATATCTACCCAGGCCCAACCCAAGGTTAAGAAGGTACCTAAATGCCAACACAGTTGATGTCAGAGGGGGGCGGGATCTGATAACGCCATTTCAAAAAGCCACCAGACTAGGGTTGCCACTTGTTTGGTTTTGACCCAGACAACCTGGTTTTCAGTTGGGCTGTCCGGATCAAAACAGCCCAATTTGGAAAACTGGGCAGGACTCTGCAAGATTGAAACTGCAATTGGCCAATAGCTGACCACCACATCATAGCCCTACCCACCCCGCGTGTCAATGCCCCACCCATTGTTGTCTCACCCCACCTCCCTGCTGAGAGTTTCTGTGCCTACACCAGGCCTATCACTGGAAAATAGCTCACTGGCTCCCCCTAGGGACCATCAGACTTGCTGCATGGCGGATGGTGTGTCACTGCTTCACTTACCTTGGGGAGCGCTGAGTCTGGATCTCTGGGCCAATTCCATGACTTTTTTGCGCAGTACGAGCAGGAAGTTGTCACGTACGGTTGATATAATTCCCAACTTCTCATCTGCGTGGAAAAGAGTCCGTTCAAATTAAATAAAAAGCAGTTTCCTGTTGATACAGCTGCATTGCACTGGATACTGACACATGGGTGTAAAATTGGTAATATAAAATACAGTCGACACATTTAGCTTAGGGAGAGCAAAGCAGAGCAAACCTCCACTCTTCCACTCTCCGTTCTTGTCCATACTCAGATGGGGCAGCTATCCCTATCCTATGGGGTTGAGATTTTTTTTAAGCCATTTTCTGTTGTGATTATACTGGTATGTCTGAGGTTAATATGCTCATCCATTTTCACACAGGCACAATGTTGTAAACGGGGCCCATTTATTGTTCCTACAATGAAACGTCCCACCTCCCAGAATTCCATTGTCATTGTGGGCACCAAACAAATAGTATACACCACAACAATTGTGCCAACTGTGCTTTGATTCCCTTGATGTTGGTCAGTTGGGTGTGTAGTTGGGACCCACTAGGGGAACCCTATGACTATGGGCAGGCCCATTGCACCATACAAGTTGTAAGGAGTGAGTATGGGGGCAAAGTAGTGTTAATGTGGGGCAATCTTGTGTTTGTGAATGAGCCCTAATATCTCACACCAGTCTGACCTGCCCAGAACGTACCGTTATCAGTGGAGCTCGGCATTTCCCCATAGCGCTCCTCGTTGTGCAGATTCAGGAAAAGATAAAGGATAAATATTGCGCTTGGTCCCTTTTCTTCAATGGATTTCAGGACGGCGTCGCGCTGCTGAGAGGGCGGAGCCAGCTGCAGTAACTGGAATATAAATATGAATGTGCATTGAATAGAATGGTATGAGCCCCAGTGGGTATCAATGTAATGCCCAGGGTGAGACGCCTTATAAATCAAGGGGAGCCCCTACCCCCTTCCATTTCTGTTTAGCCCCCCCCCCCCGGTATTTCCCCTGCATTCAGACTCCAGGGGGCGTAAGTGCTTTGCTACTGGATGGTAATTAGTGAATTTTTCCGCCAGGCATGGATTTGCACCGAAATTCTGCGTTACGCTATTGGCAGTTTGTTCCACTAAACTTCTGCAAAATTGTGGTGCAAAAAATTTGCCAATAGCCAATAAACTTACAGTCTGAGCCTCCTCTTGCGTCAGGATGGACAGCGCCGGCGCTTTACACAGGTTAATGAACAGGTCCCAAGATGGCGCCCCCAGTCCCTCATCCGACTTCAGCTTCTCTAGATCCTGGCTGAAGGCTTTCCTAAAAATCTCTGTTGGGGGAACAAAAACACATGGGATCAGTTTGGTCCTGAGCAAAAAAAAAAAAAAGTTTAGGGTCCCCTCCACATCTTATTACCCATGATCCCCCATTGTCAGGCAGAAGGGAAGGTGCAGTTTTGGAGCTAGCTGTATGGGGGGGTCCATCTCAGTATGAAATGTATTATCGGGGGATACCCTCTGTGGGTTCTACTCAACTTATTGTAGGGGATCAGATAACCATATCCCCTGTTTTTCTGTCTGTGACATCATCCTGCCCAGTAACAAGCTGGAGAGCCATTCTATTGGCTGGGAGCCCCAGTGCCAGGGGCGTAACTACAGAGAAAGCAGACCCTGCGGTTGCAGTGGGCCCCAGGAGTGTAGGGGGCCCAATAAGGCCCTTATAATAGAGCAATTTCAATATATTCTGATAGAATAGGTCAGCTTTAGGGGCCCCAAACTGAATTTGCTCTGGGGCTCAGTAACATCTAATTACCCCACTGCCCAGTGCTGGAACTGAACAAGGGCATTAGAGTGTGGCACCTTGAGAGTCTGTGCCAGAGGTTGATAGAACAGACGGATCCCCATTGGTTAATGCAATTTTTAATCTTGGTTACTGCAACTGAGTGTGTTTTGTTTTCCTAGTGGAATTCCCTGAGCTGTACTCCTCAGTGGCCACTAGGTGGAGGCATTGCGCTGTCAATCCCAGTTCCTCAGTCTCTCTCATAGTAAAGAGGGGTCAAGTCTACTGGATCCCAACCACAGAACTGTGCCAGTTACGTCAATGTGATCCTATTCTACAGGTAAGGAAAGGGTTACATGATATAAATGGGAATTAGAATAGGGGAATCTCATAACAATACACATTTTCTTTGCAAAAAAGTTACAAATAATTAACAAACCAATGGGATAACCAGGAATGTTCCTGCCATGGCGAGAATCTTACTCGCCAAGAGCAATGGTGGCCCAAGTGGCCCCGTTTCATTGAAAGTATTTGCCATCCCGTGGCTCCCTGCGAGTCGCTAGACTACAAATCCCAGCATCCCTAGAGAAGTGATCCCAATGAAATCTATGGGCCTGAACTAAATAGCATGCAGGCTAGAAGGTGTTCCCATGGGAGCAGCAAGAACGCGCTGCAAGGGTTGCTGGGAAATGCAACAATAATAACCGGCCTCCCCCATGAGGCACAATGGAATGACCCGTGTTCACACAATCTGCAAGTCTTTTTTCAACCTCATCTGCTGCGTCGCTGCGTTACCTTGCTGATCTGGGGAGAGATTGGGGATCTGGAAGTGACCCGCCTCCATTGTGGCCCCTGTAACAGAAAATAAGAGTTTTTATTCCTTCTCTTCTAACCAATGGGACTGTGGGGGTTCAGTGGGGCAGGAATGGGGTTCAGGTGAGTCCCTTCTGCTTCATACTCTCTGTGTAATGTATAGAAAACCTCCAGCGCAATTCAATTTATTACTTTTCTTTCTATTTAGCCCCTTTCCCCCCATTCATTCTGGATCTGTCAATTAAACCACTGCATGGTTGCTAGGGTACGAGTCACCTTAGCAACAACCTAACAGTTGGTTTTATTTTTGACTAGGGTTTCTCTTCTGCTTCTAAAGGAAATAGGAAATGCAATTTGGTTGCTAGGGTCCGCGATGCTTGGCAACTAAGAAATGGATTTTTATTATTACTATTTGGCATAATTTTAAAAGCCACTTCCATCCTCCCAGTCTGTCATTAAACCAACCGCCTGGTTGCTAGGCTAAGTGGGACCCTGGCAACCAGATAATGGAGGTGAAAAGCAAAATGTTAAATAATTTAAAAAACACCAAAAGAAATCGAATAAACAGTTCTGGTCCACAAATCATTTGGGGTGTTGCCCCCCACTTACAGTAACGCTGAAAATGACTAGCGAGTGAATAAGCCCCCAAAGATAATTTTAACACTAGTTCTTGTTGGGGGGGCGGGGTTAGTTAATCAGCTGACTGCCCCTGGACTCATGTGACCCGATATGACAGTTGAATATGACTGCCCCAAAACTGTAATTAATTGGCAGATTCCTTACAGTCAGGAAAGAGTTAATGAATGTGAGCTCATTCTATAAATCTGCCCCCCCCCCATGCTGCAGACCCTTCAGCCCTCCTGGATTTAACCCCTGGTGGGACAAGAGGAAGCCGATGGGTGTGATGAGGAAGATGAAGTGACAGCAGCCACGGGCACGGGCCCCATTGCCACACTGGGCACGTTGTGCAATAAATGGCACCGGAGGGGGCAATTAACTGAGGCATCATCTGCTGAAACATCGTTACAGTGGAACCTGAAATACAGTGCGGTCACATGGCTCCTTCGTTAGTCACCCTATGGCTAATTACCCAGTCGTTATACAGTCACAGGGGACATAACGTGGCCAATCAAGGCAATGGGGGCGGCACTTAGCCCAGGAATAACGTGGCCTGGGGACTCAATGTGGCCAATTAAGGCAATGGGGGTGGCACTTAGCCTGGGTATAAGGTGGCCTGGGGACCCAATGTGGCCAATCAAGGCAATGGGGGCGGCACTTAGCCCAGGAATAACGTGGCCTGGGGATTCAATATGGCCAATTAAGGCAATGGGGGCGGCACTTAGCCTGGGTATAAGGTGGCCTGGGGACTCAATGTGGCCAATCACGGCAATGGGGGCGGCACTTAGCCCAGGAATAACGTGGCCTGGGGACCCAACATGGCCAATCAAGGGAATGGGGGCGGCACTTAGCCTGGGTATAAGGTCTATGGCTTCTATGAGGGGTTTCGTGCTTAAGTGGCTCCAGTCTTCCTCTCACTGTTTCCCATAGAGACGTATGGGAGGTTATGGGCCTATAGCGACCTGCTGGCAGGATCCCCCCCCCCCCGCACGCATACGGCTAATGGATCAGCGGCTTCTACTGGCCAACTCTCATTTGCTTATATTTTATTTATTCCATTCAACATACAGTCCCAAAGCCTTTCATTCCCTCGGGGCCTGATGTGACTCCTGCCATGTTATTACCACTGAATGCTGGGACTTGTAGTCCAGAACACACAGGGGGCTTGTGGGTAACAACCCTGCATAAGGCTATTAGATAGTTACAGTAGGGGCCGTCAGAGTAGCAAATGGCCCCACAAATATCAACACAATGCATGCTGGGAATTCTCAGCGGATTTGCGGTTGGTCTGCTGCTGCATCATCAACCCCCCCCTTGTTATACCCAGGGGAATGCTGGGAGATGTTCACTAACACTGAGCCAAGTGTGGCCTAGCTGGATAAACGGACTCCCCCTCCTGAAATGTTACTGGAATGTTCTGAGATGTAATAAGGGCCTGAAATATAAATGGTGCTAAATCTGACCCATTAATTAGGGCAAATCCAGAAAAGTGCAACGAAAAGTATAGTGGGTTCCAATAACACGCCGGGCCCCCCTGCAAGAAAATCTTTAGAGGGTCCCAGCACCTTACAGCCCCCCAGCCCAATAAATAGTGACTGTCTGTGGCCCCTTACAGCCCCCCTGGCATTCCCAGTACCCAGAGGCACAAACAGCCCCCCCAGCCCAATAAATAGTGACTGTCTGTGGCACCTTACAGCCCCCCTGGCATTCCCAGTACCCAGAGGCACAAACAGCCCCCCCCCCAGCCCAATAAATAGTGACTGTCTGTGGCACCTTACAGCCCCCCCTGGCATTCCCAGTACCCAGAGGCACAAACAGCCCCCCCCCAGCCCAATAAATAGTGACTGTCTGTGGCACCTTACAGCCCCCCTGGCATTCCCAGTACCCAGAGGCACAAACAGCCCCCCCCCCCAGCCCAATAAATAGTGACTGTCTGTGGCACCTTACAGCCCCCCTGGCATTCCCAGTACCCAGAGGCACAAACAGCCCCCCCCCAGCCCAATAAATAGTGACTGTCTGTGGCACCTTACAGCCCCCCCTGGCATTCCCAGTACCCAGAGGCACAAACAGCCCCCCCCAGCCCAATAAATAGTGACTGTCTGTGGCACCTTACAGCCCCCCTGGCATTCCCAGTACCCAGAGGCACAAACAGCCCCCCCAGCCCAATAAATAGTGACTGTCTGTGGCACCTTACAGCCCCCCTGGCATTCCCAGTACCCAGAGGCACAAACAGCCCCCCCAGCCCAATAAATAGTGACTGTCTGTGGCACCTTACAGCCCCCCCGGCATTCCCAGTATCCAGAGGCACAAACAGCCCCCCCAGCCCAATAAATAGTGACTGTCTGTGGCACCTTACAGCCCCCCTGGCATTCCCACTACCCAGAGGCACAAACAGCCCCCCCCCAGCCCAATAAATAGTGACTGTCTGTGGCACCTTACAGCCCCCCTGGCATTCCCAGTACCCAGAGGCACAAACAGCCCCCCCAGCCCAATAAATAGTGACTGTCTGTGGCCCCTTACAGCCCCCCTGGCATTCCCAGTATCCAGAGGCACAAACAGCCCCCCCAGCCCAATAAATAGTGACTGTCTGTGGCACCTTACAGCCCCCCTGGCATTCCCAGTACCCAGAGGCACAAACAGCCCCCCCCAGCCCAATAAATAGTGACTGTCTGTGGCACCTTACAGCCCCCCTGGCATTCCCAGTACCCCAGAGGCACAAACAGCCCCCCCCCCAGCCCAATAAATAGTGACTGTCTGTGGCACCTTACAGCCCCCTGGCATTCCCAGTACCCAGAGGCACAAACAGCCCCCCCAGCCCAATAAATAGTGACTGTCTGTGGCACCTTACAGCCCCCCTGGCATTCCCAGTACCCAGAGGCACAAACAGCCCCCCCCCCAGCCCAATAAATAGTGACTGTCTGTGGCACCTTACAGCCCCCCCGGCATTCCCAGTACCCAGAGGCACAAACAGCCCCCCCCCCCAGCCTAATAAATAGTGACTGTCTGTGGCACCTTACAGCCCCCCTGGCATTCCCAGTACCCAGAGGCACAAACAGCCCCCCCCCAGCCCAATAAATAGTGACTGTCTGTGGCACCTTACAGCCCCCCTGGCATTCCCAGTACCCAGAGGCACAAACAGCCCCCCCAGCCCAATAAATAGTGACTGTCTGTGGCACCTTACAGCCCCCCGGCATTCCCAGTACCCAGAGGCACAAACAGCCCCCCCCAGCCCAATAAATAGTGACTGTCTGTGGCACCTTACAGTCCCCCTGGCATTCCCAGTACCCAGAGGCACAAACAGCCCCCCCCAGCCCAATAAATAGTGACTGTCTGTGGCACCTTACAGTCCCCCCGGCATTCCCAGTACCCAGAGGCACAAACAGCCCCCCCCCCAGCCCAATAAATAGTGACTGTCTGTGGCACCTTACAGTCCCCCCGGCATTCCCAGTACCCAGAGGCACAAACAGCCCCCCCAGCCCAATAAATAGTGACTGTCTGTGGCACCTTACAGCCCCCCTGGCATTCCCAGTACCCAGAGGCACAAACAGCCCCCCCAGCCCAATAAATAGTGACTGTCTGTGGCACCTTACAGCCCCCCTGGCATTCCCAGTACCCAGAGGCACAAACAGCCCCCCCAGCCCAATAAATAGTGACTGTCTGTGGCACCTTACAGCCCCCCTGGCATTCCCAGTACCCAGAGGCACAAACAGCCCCCCCAGCCCAATAAATAGTGACTGTCTGTGGCACCTTACAGCCCCCCTGGCATTCCCAGTATCCAGAGGCACAAACAGCCCCCCCAGCCCAATAAATAGTGACTGTCTGTGGCACCTTACAGCCCCCCTGGCATTCCCAGTACCCAGAGGCACAAACAGCCCCCCCCCCAGCCCAATAAATAGTGACTGTCTGTGGAACCTTACAGCCCCCCCTGGCATTCCCAGTACCCAGAGGCACAAACAGCCCCCCCCAGCCCAATAAATAGTGACTGTCTGTGGCACCTTACAGCCCCCCTGGCATTCCCAGTACCCAGAGGCACAAACAGCCCCCCCAGCCCAATAAATAGTGACTGTCTGTGGCACCTTACAGCCCCCCCGGCATTCCCAGTACCCAGAGGCACAAACAGCCCCCCCAGCCCAATAAATAGTGACTGTCTGTGGCACCTTACAGCCCCCCTGGCATTCCCAGTACCCAGAGGCACAAACAGCCCCCCCAGCCCAATAAATAGTGACTGTCTGTGGCACCTTACAGCCCCCCTGGCATTCCCAGTACCCAGAGGCACAAACAGCCCCCCCCAGCCCAATAAATAGTGACTGTCTGTGGCACCTTACAGCCCCCCTGGCATTCCCAGTACCCAGAGGCACAAACAGCCCCCCCAGCCCAATAAATAGTGACTGTCTGTGGCACCTTACAGCCCCCCTGGCATTCCCAGTACCCAGAGGCACAAACAGCCCCCCTCCAGCCCAATAAATAGTGACTGTCTGTGGCACCTTACAGCCCCCCCGGCATTCCCAGTACCAGAGGCACAAACAGCCCCCCTCCAGCCCAATAAATAGTGACTGTCTGTGGCACCTTACAGCCCCCTGGCATTCCAAGTACCCAGAGGCACAAACAGCCCCCCCAGCCCAATAAATAGTGACTGTCTGTGGCACCTTACAGCCCCCCTGGCATTCCCAGTATCCAGAGGCACAAACAGCCCCCCCAGCCCAATAAATAGTGACTGTCTGTGGCACCTTACAGCCCCCCTGGCATTCCCAGTATCCAGAGGCACAAACAGCCCCCCCAGCCCAATAAATAGTGACTGTCTGTGGCACCTTACAGCCCCCCTGGCATTCCCACTACCCAGAGGCACAAACAGCCCCCCCAGCCCAATAAATAGTGACTGTCTGTGGCACCTTACAGCCCCCCTGGCATTCCCAGTACCCAGAGGCACAAACAGCCCCCCCAGCCCAATAAATAGTGACTGTCTGTGGCACCTTACAGCCCCCCTGGCATTCCCAGTACCCAGAGGCACAAACAGCCCCCCCCCCAGCCCAATAAATAGTGACTGTCTGTGGCACCTTACAGCCCCCCCTGGCATTCCCAGTACCCAGAGGCACAAACAGCCCCCCCCCCAGCCCAATAAATAGTGACTGTCTGTGGCACCTTACAGCCCCCCCTGGCATTCCCAGTACCCAGAGGCACAAACAGCCCCCCCCCCAGCCCAATAAATAGTGACTGTCTGTGGCACCTTACAGCCCCCCTGGCATTCCCAGTACCCAGAGGCACAAACAGCCCCCCCAGCCCAATAAATAGTGACTGTCTGTGGCACCTTACAGCCCCCCCGGCATTCCCAGTACCCAGAGGCACAAACAGCCCCCCCAGCCCAATAAATAGTGACTGTCTGTGGCACCTTACAGCCCCCCTGGCATTCCCAGTACCCAGAGGCACAAACAGCCCCCCCAGCCCAATAAATAGTGACTGTCTGTGGCACCTTACAGCCCCCCTGGCATTCCCAGTACCCAGAGGCACAAACAGCCCCCCCAGCCCAATAAATAGTGACTGTCTGTGGCACCTTACAGCCCCCCTGGCATTCCCAGTACCCAGAGGCACAAACAGCCCCCCCAGCCCAATAAATAGTGACTGTCTGTGGCACCTTACAGCCCCCCTGGCATTCCCAGTACCCAGAGGCACAAACAGCCCCCCCAGCCCAATAAATAGTGACTGTCTGTGGCCCCTTACAGCCCCCCTGGCATTCCCAGTACCCAGAGGCACAAACACCCCCCCAGCCCAATAAATAGTGACTGTCTGTGGCACCTTACAGCCCCCCTGGCATTCCCAGTACCCAGAGGCACAAACAGCCCCCCCCAGCCCAATAAATAGTGACTGTCTGTGGCACCTTACAGCCCCCCTGGCATTCCCAGTACCCAGAGGCACAAACAGCCCCCCCCCAGCCCAATAAATAGTGACTGTCTGTGGCACCTTACAGCCCCCTGGCATTCCCAGTACCCAGAGGCACAAACAGCCCCCCCAGCCCAATAAATAGTGACTGTCTGTGGCACCTTACAGCCCCCCTGGCATTCCCAGTACCCAGAGGCACAAACAGCCCCCCCAGCCCAATAAATAGTGACTGTCTGTGGCACCTTACAGCCCCCCTGGCATTCCCAGTACCCAGAGGCACAAACAGCCCCCCCCCCCAGCCCAATAAATAGTGACTGTCTGTGGCACCTTACAGCCCCCCCTGGCATTCCCAGTACCCAGAGGCACAAACAGCCCCCCCCCCCAGCCCAATAAATAGTGACTGTCTGTGGCACCTTACAGCCCCCCTGGCATTCCCAGTACCCAGAGGCACAAACAGCCCCCCCCCCCAGCCCAATAAATAGTGACTGTCTGTGGCACCTTACAGCCCCCCTGGCATTCCCAGTACCCAGAGGCACAAACAGCCCCCCCAGCCCAATAAATAGTGACTGTCTGTGGCACCTTACAGCCCCCCCGGCATTCCCAGTACCCAGAGGCACAAACAGCCCCCCCAGCCCAATAAATAGTGACTGTCTGTGGCACCTTACAGCCCCCCTGGCATTCCCAGTACCCAGAGGCACAAACAGCCCCCCCAGCCCAATAAATAGTGACTGTCTGTGGCACCTTACAGCCCCCCTGGCATTCCCAGTACCCAGAGGCACAAACAGCCCCCCCAGCCCAATAAATAGTGACTGTCTGTGGCACCTTACAGCCCCCCTGGCATTCCCAGTACCCAGAGGCACAAACAGCCCCCCCAGCCCAATAAATAGTGACTGTCTGTGGCACCTTACAGCCCCCCTGGCATTCCCAGTACCCAGAGGCACAAACAGCCCCCCCAGCCCAATAAATAGTGACTGTCTGTGGCCCCTTACAGCCCCCCTGGCATTCCAGTACCCAGAGGCACAAACACCCCCCCAGCCCAATAAATAGTGACTGTCTGTGGCACCTTACAGCCCCCCTGGCATTCCCAGTACCCAGAGGCACAAACAGCCCCCCCCAGCCCAATAAATAGTGACTGTCTGTGGCACCTTACAGCCCCCCTGGCATTCCCAGTACCCAGAGGCACAAACAGCCCCCCCCCCAGCCCAATAAATAGTGACTGTCTGTGGCACCTTACAGCCCCCTGGCATTCCCAGTACCCAGAGGCACAAACAGCCCCCCCAGCCCAATAAATAGTGACTGTCTGTGGCACCTTACAGCCCCCCTGGCATTCCCAGTACCCAGAGGCACAAACAGCCCCCCCCCCCAGCCCAATAAATAGTGACTGTCCTGTGGCACCTTACAGCCCCCCCGGCATTCCCAGTACCCAGAGGCACAAACAGCCCCCCCCCCCAGCCTAATAAATAGTGACTGTCTGTGGCACCTTACAGCCCCCCTGGCATTCCCAGTACCCAGAGGCACAAACAGCCCCCCCAGCCCAATAAATAGTGACTGTCTGTGGCACCTTACAGTCCCCCTGGCATTCCCAGTACCCAGAGGCACAAACAGCCCCCCCCAGCCCAATAAATAGTGACTGTCTGTGGCACCTTACAGTCCCCCCGGCATTCCCAGTACCCAGAGGCACAAACAGCCCCCCCCCCAGCCCAATAAATAGTGACTGTCTGTGGCACCTTACAGTCCCCCCGGCATTCCCAGTACCCAGAGGCACAAACAGCCCCCCCAGCCCAATAAATAGTGACTGTCTGTGGCACCTTACAGCCCCCCTGGCATTCCCAGTACCCAGAGGCACAAACAGCCCCCCCAGCCCAATAAATAGTGACTGTCTGTGGCACCTTACAGCCCCCCTGGCATTCCCAGTACCCAGAGGCACAAACAGCCCCCCCAGCCCAATAAATAGTGACTGTCTGTGGCACCTTACAGCCCCCCTGGCATTCCCAGTACCCAGAGGCACAAACAGCCCCCCCAGCCCAATAAATAGTGACTGTCTGTGGCACCTTACAGCCCCCCTGGCATTCCCAGTACCCAGAGGCACAAACAGCCCCCCAGCCCAATAAATAGTGACTGTCTGTGGCACCTTACAGCCCCCCCTGGCATTCCCAGTACCCAGAGGCACAAACAGCCCCCCCAGCCCAATAAATAGTGACTGTCTGTGGCACCTTACAGCCCCCCCTGGCATTCCCAGTACCCAGAGGCACAAACAGCCCCCCCCAGCCCAATAAATAGTGACTGTCTGTGGCACCTTACAGCCCCCCTGGCATTCCCAGTATCCAGAGGCACAAACAGCCCCCCCAGCCCAATAAATAGTGACTGTCTGTGGCACCTTACAGCCCCCCTGGCATTCCCAGTACCCAGAGGCACAAACAGCCCCCCCCCCCAGCCCAATAAATAGTGACTGTCTGTGGCACCTTACAGCCCCCCTGGCATTCCCAGTACCCAGAGGCACAAACAGCCCCCCCAGCCCAATAAATAGTGACTGTCTGTGGCACCTTACAGCCCCCCTGGCATTCCCAGTACCCAGAGGCACAAACAGCCCCCCCCAGCCCAATAAATAGTGACTGTCTGTGGCACCTTACAGCCCCCCTGGCATTCCCAGTACCCAGAGGCACAAACAGCCCCCCCCAGCCCAATAAATAGTGACTGTCTGTGGCACCTTACAGCCCCCCTGGCATTCCCAGTACCCAGAGGCACAAACAGCCCCCCCCAGCCCAATAAATAGTGACTGTCTGTGGCACCTTACAGCCCCCCTGGCATTCCCAGTACCCAGAGGCACAAACAGCCCCCCCAGCCCAATAAATAGTGACTGTCTGTGGCACCTTACAGCCCCCCTGGCATTCCAAGTACCCAGAGGCACAAACAGCCCCCCCAGCCCAATAAATAGTGACTGTCTGTGGCACCTTACAGCCCCCCTGGCATTCCCAGTATCCAGAGGCACAAACAGCCCCCCCAGCCCAATAAATAGTGACTGTCTGTGGCACCTTACAGCCCCCCTGGCATTCCCAGTATCCAGAGGCACAAACAGCCCCCCCAGCCCAATAAATAGTGACTGTCTGTGGCACCTTACAGCCCCCCTGGCATTCCCACTACCCAGAGGCACAAACAGCCCCCCCAGCCCAATAAATAGTGACTGTCTGTGGCACCTTACAGCCCCCCTGGCATTCCCAGTACCCAGAGGCACAAACAGCCCCCCCAGCCCAATAAATAGTGACTGTCTGTGGCACCTTACAGCCCCCCGGCATTCCCAGTACCCAGAGGCACAAACAGCCCCCCCCCCCAGCCCAATAAATAGTGACTGTCTGTGGCACCTTACAGCCCCCCCTGGCATTCCCAGTACCCAGAGGCACAAACAGCCCCCCCCCCCAGCCCAATAAATAGTGACTGTCTGTGGCACCTTACAGCCCCCCTGGCATTCCCAGTACCCAGAGGCACAAACAGCCCCCCCCCCAGCCCAATAAATAGTGACTGTCTGTGGCACCTTACAGCCCCCCCTGGCATTCCCAGTACCCAGAGGCACAAACAGCCCCCCCCCCCAGCCCAATAAATAGTGACTGTCTGTGGCACCTTACAGCCCCCCCTGGCATTCCCAGTACCCAGAGGCACAAACAGCCCCCCCCCCCAGCCCAATAAATAGTGACTGTCTGTGGCACCTTACAGCCCCCCTGGCATTCCCAGTACCCAGAGGCACAAACAGCCCCCCCAGCCCAATAAATAGTGACTGTCTGTGGCACCTTACAGCCCCCCCGGCATTCCCAGTACCCAGAGGCACAAACAGCCCCCCCAGCCCAATAAATAGTGACTGTCTGTGGCACCTTACAGCCCCCCTGGCATTCCCAGTACCCAGAGGCACAAACAGCCCCCCCAGCCCAATAAATAGTGACTGTCTGTGGCACCTTACAGCCCCCCTGGCATTCCCAGTACCCAGAGGCACAAACAGCCCCCCCAGCCCAATAAATAGTGACTGTCTGTGGCACCTTACAGCCCCCCTGGCATTCCCAGTACCCAGAGGCACAAACAGCCCCCCCAGCCCAATAAATAGTGACTGTCTGTGGCACCTTACAGCCCCCCCGGCATTCCCAGTACCCAGAGGCACAAACAGCCCCCCCAGCCCAATAAATAGTGACTGTCTGTGGCACCTTACAGCCCCCCTGGCATTCCCAGTACCCAGAGGCACAAACAGCCCCCCCAGCCCAATAAATAGTGACTGTCTGTGGCACCTTACAGCCCCCCTGGCATTCCCAGTACCCAGAGGCACAAACAGCCCCCCCAGCCCAATAAATAGTGACTGTCTGTGGCACCTTACAGCCCCCCTGGCATTCCAAGTACCCAGAGGCACAAACAGCCCCCCCAGCCCAATAAATAGTGACTGTCTGTGGCACCTTACAGCCCCCCTGGCATTCCAGTACCCAGAGGCACAAACAGCCCCCCCAGCCCAATAAATAGTGACTGTCTGTGGCACCTTACAGCCCCCCTGGCATTCCCAGTACCCAGAGGCACAAACAGCCCCCCCAGCCCAATAAATAGTGACTGTCTGTGGCACCTTACAGCCCCCCCGGCATTCCCAGTATCCAGAGGCACAAACAGCCCCCCCAGCCCAATAAATAGTGACTGTCTGTGGCACCTTACAGCCCCCCTGGCATTCCCAGTACCCAGAGGCACAAACAGCCCCCCCCAGCCCAATAAATAGTGACTGTCTGTGGCACCTTACAGCCCCCCCTGGCATTCCCAGTACCCAGAGGCACAAACAGCCCCCCCCCCCAGCCCAATAAATAGTGACTGTCTGTGGCACCTTACAGCCCCCCCTGGCATTCCCAGTACCCAGAGGCACAAACAGCCCCCCCAGCCCAATAAATAGTGACTGTCTGTGGCACCTTACAGCCCCCCTGGCATTCCCAGTACCCAGAGGCACAAACAGCCCCCCCAGCCCAATAAATAGTGACTGTCTGTGGCACCTTACAGCCCCCCTGGCATTCCCAGTACCCAGAGGCACAAACAGCCCCCCCCAGCCCAATAAATTCCCACAGATTGCCAGAATAGAATGGAATAAATAAGGGCTGAGTGCCTTGGAAGGGTTAATATGGGAAGGGGCGGGGCATTTTCCTGGCACACAGGGGCCCCTGATCTCTAGGAAATGACAGTAGAATCCCGAGTAGAGATGAGCAGAATGTTTTTACCTGGATTTGCAGAGAAATTTCGCTATTGGCAGTTTTTGCGAAAGGGGCGAAAAAATTTGCCACGAAAAAAATTGAAAAAAAAAGTCACGTCAAAAAAAGTTGTGGTTGCGTAAAAGAAAAAGTTGCATCAAAAAAGTTGCACAATGGTCGCATTTGCCAAATTTTTCCAAAGTTTTGCAAATTTTTTCAGCAAAGGGAAACGGGACAGATTTGCCCCTGAGCTGCACTTGCCCCGGGGATTCCCCCTCAGGCTAATGGGGGGGGCAGTTTGGAATGTTTCGCTCTATTTCCAGCCCATAATTGCCCCCATGCCATTTCCCTAATGGATCTCACTGCCCCCCAGTCCCACAGCGCTAGGGAATCCCAGTACAGACCCCCAGTCAGTGAGTGTCAGTTCTACTAGGGGCCCCGGGGCCGAGAGCCCAATACACAGGCAGGTACCGGCCCAAATGGATTCCAACCAGTCCCACAGCTTTAACCCAGGGACCTACCTCTCCTGCCTTCTGTAGCCACTTACCTGCTGTCAGCTCCCAGGCCCAGACGTGTCCTGCTCCCCTGAGTGATTCCCCGAGACTGCTGAGAGACTGCTCTGAGACTGCTCTGAGACTGCTGAGAGACTGCTCTGAGACTGCTGAGAGACTGCTCCCAGGCAGGAGACAGTCAGTCGTTGGCTCGGTGCTTCCCGGCTTGGGGCTCAGTCACTCAGTATGTGGGGCCTGACACTCAGCGGGTTCTGCCTGTTGTGTCACCTACGTATATAGCTACGCACATAGCAGGGCAGGCTGACACAAGACTCACAGGGCTGTCAGTGACTATGGGCCACGTGGGGAGAGCAGTTATGTCATTACTCCCTGCCCAGTGACAAGCTCCTCTGCTGTCTAATTACTAAATATTCTCTCTTTCCTCATTATTCCTGCTTTCTGCCCCAGAATCTATCTATCTGTCTGTCTGTCTGTCTATCTGCCTGTCTATCTATCTATTTATCTATCTATCTATCTATCTATTTATCTATCTATCTA